>NC_068993.1:10218442-10222207 GCF_001194135.2 Octopus bimaculoides
ATATATATATATATATATATATATATATATATATATATATATATATATGTGTGTGTGTTGAAAAAAATTTTTGAATAACAAAAAAAAATTATATAAATAATTCAATAAATAAACAAATGATTGTTTGCATGAATTACATTAGGTGAAAGTTGTAGACATAGTCCTAAACATAATCTTACTGAGAAAAAGGAGAGATAGAGAGAGAGAAAGTGAGACAGGTGTATATAATTGCTATCATCATCATTATCATCATCATAATGCTTCCAAATCGACATGCCGTAGGTCAGGATAATGTGTCTGGAAAGAAATAAAAAAAAAAATTAAATGCATTGATTTAAAAATGGTTTAGAAAAGTTTTTGGAAAATATTTCGAGATTTTAATGATTTTTCTTTTTTTTTTTTTGTCAAACTACCAAGCTTCTGCTAAATGTCATATGTATTACAGGATATCACAAATGGTCAAGAATTTATACACACACATACATGCACACAAATGGACAAGCACTTAGACACATACACACACACACACACGCACATTGTAGTGAGACATTGTGGGAACCCTGCAAGAATGAATGAATAAGATATAGGCATAGGAGTGGCTGTGTGGTAAGTAGCTTGCTTACTAACCACATGGTTCCGGGTTCAGTCCCACTGCGTGGCACCTTGGGCAAGTGTCTTCTACTATAGCCTCGGGCCGACCAAAGCCTTGTAAGTGGATTTGGTAGACGGAAACTGAAAGAAGTCCATCGTATATATGTGTATATATATATATGTATGTGTGTGTGTGTATGTTTGTGTGTCTGTGTTTGTCCCCCCCAACATCGCTTGACAACCGATGGTGGTGTGTTTACATCCCCGTAACTTAGCAGTTCGGCAAAAGAGACCGATAGAATAAGTACTAGACTTACAAAGAATAAGTCCTGGGGTCGATTTGCTCGACTAAAGGCGGTGCTCCAGCATGGCCGCAGTCAAAGGACTGAAACAAGTAAAAGAGTAAAAGAGTATATAAGTGATTGGACACTGCATCATTTAACATCTGGTTTCCATGCTGGCATGGGTTAGACAATTTGATTGGAACTGGTAAGCCAGAGTGTTGCACCAGGCTCCAGTCTGTTTTGGCTTCGTTTCTACAACTGGATGTCCTCCTTCTTAACACCAACCACTCCAAGAGTGTAGTGATTGGCTTTCACACGTCACTGGCACCTTTTGTGTCACCAGCACAGGTGCTTTTTATGTGTCACCGGCACAGATGCCTTTCGTGCACCAGCAGCATGAGTGCCTTTCATGTGTCACCAGCACTGGCTACAACTATGATTTGCACTTAGCTTGACATGTTTTCTCCTGTACATATTTCCATATATTATGGCATGTATTACATAACATAGTATGAGATATGGAATAAATGTTGTCTGCTTAGAGAAACAACTGTAATGTCAATTTGACTCCTCCTTTCCTCACTTAACCTTTTAGCATTTAAACCAACCACATCCAGCCAAAATATTCTACCTGTTTTAGGTTCAAACTGGCCAAATCTGGCCCCTCATACCTATCCTACAATGTCACTCTAAAAATAAACTACCACATCAAACCCTTGAAGCTACAAAGTGATTCATGCTTAATTCAAAACAATATGAATAAATAAGCATTGCATTTGACAAAATAATCTGAATGCTAAAGGGTTAAATCATTACTTTTATCATCCACTCTGCATAGCATATACTAAGCCTACTGGATCTTCCCTTGGAGTTGTGTGGTGCATCCATTTATATCAAGCAAAGTCTTGTGATCTTGAAATACTACACAAGCCAAAATCTGGCATGATGTGCCTATGAGATGATATCCAAGATTATAAGTATCTCCTCAACATGCATACATACATACATAGTGGATCATCCCATAAACAATGCGGTTTTTTTCAACTGCATGAACTAAAAGTCGGAAGGGGGATGGGATAAACTACCTGCATCAACTTGCTATAAAAGCAGGTAGTAATTTTACCTAGTTTTATTCTTAGTGCGAGTTTTGAAGAGTGCAATTCAATTTTAACAGTTATTTTTTCAAAGCTAATAATGGAGGTGACAAGCAAGAGGGATGCACCAAGCCCCAATGTCAGCTTTAGCATGGTTTTTACAGCTGAATGCCCTTCCTAACACCAACCACCCATCAGAGTGTACTAGGTGCATTTTTAGGGATACCAACACTAGTGAAATTACCAAGTACCCACAATGCAAGACTCCCTCAATGGAGTGGGGTATAGTATTGGGGGATAAGAAAAATGGAATTCCTATATGTGGGATTCAGTACTAACGACAGTCAGAAGCACCACCACCAACACCACTGTCATGCCCCTCTTAAACCCCTTAGCCCTGTACATTTCCCTTACCTTCAGCTTCTTCTCAATCCTGTCAACTTCCTCACCAAGCGTATCTATGATGCGCTCACCATGCATAAGCAGGAAATTTTCTGCATCGTCGGTTTTTTTCAAATTTTGCATTTCCTGAAAAAACAAGTGAAAGAAAATAATTTTTAATAGGCTTTAATTACAATTAACAACTTTCGGGAAAGAAATTAATCAGCAAATTCTTTATACATAGGCGCAGGAGTGGCCGTATGGTAAGTAGCTTGCTTACCAACCACATGGTTCCGGGTTCAGTTCCACTGCATGGCACATTGGGCAAGTGTCTTCTACTATAGCCTCGGGCCGACCAAAGCCTTGTGAGTGGATTTGGTAGATGGAAAACTGAAAGAAGCCTATTGTATGTGTGTGTGTGTGTGTGTGTGTGTGTGTGTGTGTGTGTTTGTCATGTTTGTGTTTGCCCCCAGTCACTGCTTGACAACTGGTGTTGTTTTATTTATGTCCCTATAACTTAGCAGTTTGGCAAAAGAAGCTGATAGAATAAGTACCAGGCTTAAAAAGAAAAAGTAACTGGGGGCAATTTGTTTGACTAAACACTTTAAGGCAGTGCCCCAGCATGGCCACCACAGCCTAATGATAGAGAGAAGTAAAAGATAAAAGATGCTAGGCATGGAGTGAAGAGACCAGCCTGTCTCTCTCTTGACCACTAGGCCCACCACTACCACCACTACACAACCTAAGCCAACACTACTACCAGGCTAACCCCTTCTTACTACCACTTTAACCACCACCACATCGCCAACTACTACCACTACCTCCAACATCACCTCATTGAAACCACTACTACCACCACTACGAAAACAAACCCTTACACTCACAACCACCACCACACCACCACCATAGCTGCTACCACACCAGCACCACCCCAACTGCTATTGCTATTACCACTACCACCACCGGTACAACAAACCAACCAACCAATACGCTATTATCACGACCACCCTCACTGCTACTATCAACACCAGCACCACTATCACTACCGCCCTAACCACCCCCAACTACAACCAAAGCCACCAAGCGTAAAAACAATGAGAAAAAAGAAAAAAGGACAAAAAGTTATTTTCAGTGAGCAATGGAGTACATTGTTCTGGCTCTGTGAGTCACTGCATCGGTGAAATATTTTTTTCGATTAATAAATAATGTATGGTATGTAATATGAAATAACCTGCTTGCATATAATGGACTTTAAATTATCTAACATCACTAGCACCACCACTGCTGCTGCTACTACTAATAATAATATTACAACCATTAACACTACCCCCACCATCTACTGCTACTACCATCACCCTCAGTCTATTGCTACCACCACCACCACCACCATTGTCTATTGCTGCCACCACCACCAT
>NC_068993.1:10223126-10223467 GCF_001194135.2 Octopus bimaculoides
CTGTCACCACTACTACCCAACACCATCACTACCACCACCCAACACCACCACCACCACTACCACCCAACACCACCACCACCACTACTTAACACCACCACCACCACTACCACCCAACACCACTACTATCACCACAATCACCACCACCCAACACTACCACCACACTATCATCACCACTACCATCACTACCACCACCCAACACCATTACCACCACCACTACTGTCACCACTACTACCCAACACCATCACTACCACCACCCAACACCACCACCACCACCACTACCACCCAACCCCACCACTGCCTGCTGCTATTACATCATCACCGTTTCATTCAGGTTACGAATG
>NC_068993.1:10223805-10227401 GCF_001194135.2 Octopus bimaculoides
CGTTGCCAGTACCGCCTGACTGGCCTTCGTGCCGATGGCATGTAAAAGCACCCACTACACTCTCTGAGTGGTTGGCGTTAGGAAGGGCATCCAGCTGTAGAAACTCTGCCAAATCAGATTGGAGCCTGGTGTAGCCATCTGGTTTTCACCAGTCCTCAGTCAAATCGTCCAACCCATGCTAGCATGGAAAGCAGACATTAAACGACAATGATGATGATGATGATGAAATTTCCCCAAGACACCTGATGAAGGCTGGAGGGTATATCAGCCGAAACGTTGTGTTAACAACAAACAAGATGAGGACAAATATCCATTGAATGTAAATAATGTTCAGTAAGGTAACACTGTACAGTATATATATAGAGAGAGAATAGCTGAGTACTGTAATATATTGTATCAAAGGGAGACCATCAAGATGTGAGTATGATAATACTATAAAGGGTATGAGAAGTTTTGGCCTGGTCGTTTTTAATGCCCCTCATCTTGCTTTGCCTTTCATCCTTTCGGGGTCGATAAATAAAGTACCAGTTATGCACTGGGGTTGATGTAATCGACTTAACCCCTCTGTCTGTCCTTGTTTGTCCCCTCTATGTTTAGCCCCTTGTGGGCAATAAAGAAATAAGAAGCCCGTCGTATATATATATATACATGTATGTATGTGTCCCACCATCACTGGTTGACAACTGGTATTGGTGTGTTTCTGTCCCTGTGACTTAGCAGTTCGGCAAAAGTATCAATAGAATAAGTAACAGGAATTAAAAAAAAAAAAAAGTACTGAGGCTGATTCATTTGACTAAAATTCTTGAAGGCAGTGTCCCAGCATGGCCCCAGCATGGCCCCAGCATGGCCCCAGTCTAATAACTGAAACAAGTAAAAGATTTAAAAACAGAAATTACATTTATTTCTCTCTTCGCTCCATCTTTTTACAAACACACACAACAACATAATTAACAAAAATCAATTAAAATTATTACTCACAGTCAGCAAATTTTCTAAATCAACTTTCAAAAGGTAAGCACGCGTGATCTCCATACCATCAAAGTCCACCTCGGCTTTAAATCGAACTTCTCCACCTATTTCTGTAGCTTTCACGTCATGTAAAGATCTAAACGAATAAATCAATTTTTCTTTTTAAATAACGATATGCGATGTTGTCTTTTGGTAGGGTCGTTTTTTTTCTTCTCCCAATAAGAAACACATGCAGTATATTTGTGTTATTTACTGGCAAAATGACCCTACCAAGATAAGATTTTACGTGAAGAATCTTGTAAAACACATACTAAAATGAAAGACTTTATATTTCAAGAAATTTGGGTCATGATTTGGTCGTTGCTATTACTGCGTATTGCGTGTGTGCGTGAGTGTTATAGCTCATGTGTGTATGTGTTATGGCCTCTGTGTGTGTTTGTGTATATGTGTGCAAGTGTTATGGCCTGTGTGTATGTGCATGGCGTGTGTCTGTGTATGTGTTATGGTTTGTGATGGTGGTGGTGGTGGTGATGACTTATGGCAATGATGATGATGATGATAACAACAGTAAAACTAACAATAATACTGTTAACTGCACTAATGACTTTGCTAATGGCAACAGAAATAGTTGCTCCTGCCAACCTCCACCAGGAAGTTAAAAATGTAACCCATTGCTACCACAAGCATAAGGCCGAAGCACAGCTTATCAACAAGGTCTCGGTCACTTGTCATTGCCTCTGTGAGGCCCAACATTCGAAGACCATGCTCCCAGCAGCGGCCACAATTACAATTTCACAGGTACCATTTACACGACACTGACAATGGCCACGACTACGGTTACGCTTGGCTGGATGAGTCCTTCTCAAGCACAGCATATTGCCACGGTCTCGGTCACTTGTCACTGACAAAACAGACAAAATTGCCAAAATAACTCTCACCTTATCATTCGATCATTCTCCAATTCTTGACTAATGAGTAATTTTTTGTCCAGTGGAATTGACCTGCAAAAGCCAAAATTTAATACACGACAGTTAAAGACGACAAAATAAGGGCAATTCTGTATTTGTTTTTCTTTGAACAAGATTTGGCACTAATCAAACAGAAAGAGCAGAACTAATGAAACCTCGTTGATACCAACTTTCCTAAGACTACTGCTGGTTCTGTCACAAACTTCTTGTTTTTAAATTATCTAAATTAAAACCTTCTGCAAAATTTCGCATTAATTTTGGTTCCAGAAACTGGATTATTAACACTGTTCTATATTCAAGAGATGAGGAATTATGTTCATTATTTACATTATGTAAATAATGTAAATAATGTAAACATAGGCGCAGGAGTGGCTGTGTGGTAAGTAGCTTGATTACCAACAACTTGGTTCAAGGTTCAGTCCCCACTGCTTGGCACCCTGGGCAAGTGTCTTCTACTATAGCCTCGGGCTGACCAAAGCCTTGTGAGTGGATTTGGTAGACGGAAACTGAAAAGAAGCCCGTCATATATATATATATATATATGTATATGTTTGTCCCCCCAACATCGCTTGACAACCGATGTTGGTGTGTTTACGTCCCCATCACTTAGCGGTTTGACAAGAGAGACCGATAGAATAAGTACTAGGCTTACAAAGAATAAGTCCTGGGATCGATTTGCTCGACCAAAGGCGGCGCTCCAGCATGGCCGCAGTCAAATGACTGAAACAAATAAAAGAATAAAAAAAAAGAATGGATTATTAATATTTTATCTTTCACTAATTTCAGTCATTTGACCAAGGCCATGTTGAAGCACCAAATTCCCTCTCAAGGATTTGATTCGCCCAAGGCTATAGTAGAAGATATTTGCCCTAGGTGCCACACAGTGAGTTTGAACCTAGAAACCACACAACCGGGAAGCAAGCTTTTTCAACCACACAGACATGCCCACACTTCACAGCCATGAAGAATGGTGGAATGACAGAATGAAAGAACGGAAGAACAACAGAATCTTACTTTCCCACTAAAACCTCTATATTGCTGTAAATAATGAAACTGGCGACACTTCCTAAGATGCCACCCACCAAGAGTGAACCAATGGCGTCTGCAAAAGGGCTTCCAGTGACCTGAGATATTGTCAGACAAGTGGCTGCAATGCCTACTCCGAGTACGGCTGCTAAGTCTTCCAGCAAAACAACATTGACGTTAGGATCATTACCCCGGGTGACTGGAAAAAAGGAAAAGAAAAAAATAATTTTCTGTTAGTAAAATTCCAATAAACAAACAATTCTTCTTGTCACACATCATCATTCATCATCATCATCGTCGTATATGTGTGTGTGTTATTTCTTTATTGCCCACAAGGGGTTACACAGAGAGGGGACAAACAAGGACAGACAAACGGATTAAGTTGATTATATCGACCCCAGTGCGTAACTGGTACTTATTTAATCGACCCCGAAAGGATGAAAGGTAAAGTCGACCTCAGCGGAATTTGAACTCAGAACGTAGCGGCAGACGAAATACCGCTAAGCATTTCGCCCGGTGTGCTAACGTTTCTGCCAGCTCACCGCCTTATTATATGTGTGTGTGTGTGTGTGTGTGTCCTTGTGTCTGTGTTTGTCCCCCACATCACCACTTGACAACCGGTGTTGGTGTGTT
>NC_068993.1:10228983-10231033 GCF_001194135.2 Octopus bimaculoides
CATACATCACCATTAGGGGAAAGTGAACATTGGATAGCAGGGGGAATGATGGTTCAAGTCCAACCTAGGCTTAGATGATAACAATAACAGAAGACCAGTTAAGTAGAAGGTGAGGCAATCATTATAACTTTTATTCTTTACTTGTTTCTGTCATTAGATTGCGGCCATGCTGGGGCATCATCTCGAAGAATTTGTAATTGAATGAATCGACTCTAGTACTTTGTTTTATTTTTTTTTAAGCCAGGTACTTATTTTATTTGTCCCTTTTGCTGAACTGCTAAGTTACGGGGACATGAACACACCAGTGTGTGGCGGGGGACACAAACACATACTCATATGTATATGCATGACAAGCTTCTTTTAGTTTCCATCTACAGGATCCTCTCACAAGGCTTCAAATGAAGACTATAGTAGAAGTGCCACCAGTACGAGAGCCAGTCAGGGGACACTGGCATCAACCACGTTCAAATGGTGCTCTTTACGTGGTGCTAAAAAGCACCATTCAAACATGGCTGATGCCAATGCCCCCAGACTGGCTCCCGTGCCGGTGGCATGTAAAAAGTACCAAAACATAAAACCAAGGTCATCACTTGCAAATAACGATGACTTTGTAATGAGTCTAGGACATCTACCTCCCATGGACAAAAACCCCACCAAGGACAATTACCCCTGGGGACAACAACTCCCTAGGATAATTACCCCTAAACAGTTAACCCCTGATGTGTACCGTTTTTTTCTGGTGTATAAGCCACTATTTTTTACCTGGGAAATTTAGTGTGCAGCTTAGAGAAAGGTGAACTTAATGTATGTATTTTTTATCAGTTTCAGGAGGAAAATGATTTGTGTATGGAAATCGAATGATTCCACCGATCTTTTCACTGACAGATGACATGCTGTTGAGTATGTTGCATGAGTGGATGGGAAAGTGAAGGGATTTTTAAGGGGGCCCGATATAGTCACAAGCAGACATGGACACTCTCTCACGACCTTTCCACACTTCATCTAATCCACTAAAGTATCCAAGATGCGAGAGCTGAACGGAGAGAGAGAGAGTTGTACCAGTAATAACCTGGTGCTCGTTTTTCAGCTGACTGGAATGGAACAACATGAAATGAAGTGTCTTATTCAATGTGCTGCCCAGTCCAGGAAATGAACCTGCAAACTTGTGATTGTGAGTCCAACACCTTCAGAATCTTAAAAATAGTACCATAAATGACAGTATTTTATTCAAGCAGTGTATCTTCTTAACTCCCAAATCTAACAGATACAGCTCAGCAGGTAATTAATCCTTTGCCAAACCATAATCTAAGCTTATACTCAACAAAGTTAGTTCGCACTATAATTCACACACAAATACAAACACACACGCATGTACCAATTAGCAAATGTAGTTGTCTCCCTTGCAGATCAGTCAGAATGTCTCTCTCTCTCTCTCATAAGCTGTTTTACTCAACTGGTTTGTCATAACGAAATTCACTTACCATATTCCCAGAATTTCATGTTCTTTGCCTTTGAACTCTTTCTCACTTCAGCAATGGCAACAATAAGAGTGGCTGTTGAGAAAATGAGAAAATTATTTTCGAATTTAAAACAAAAAAAATTAAGTAGGGGAGACATCACAATCTTAATCTCCCTAAATTGACCCTTTTGATGCCACTCAAGACAGCCCATGGTTCCATAATAAAAATTTTCTGCATTAAAGCAATCTAAATTAAACCTTCCATGAAATCCAGGTTTTAAATCCCAGCTTAATAATCCTTTCTACTAAAGGGCACAAGGCCCGGATTTTCTGGGGAGGGAGAAAGTCGTTCACATAGACTCAACTGGTACTTAATTTATCAACCCTGAAAGGATGAAAGACAAAGACGACCTCGGTGGGCTGGAGGGTTTGACAGGAGCTGGCCAAGTAGAAGTCTACAACAGGCTACTGTGTCTGTTTTGGCAGGGTTTTTACGGTTGGATGCCCTTCCTAACGCCAACTGACCAGCAGAGTGGGCCGAGTGTTTTTTACATGGCACTAGCACAGGCGAGGTCAGTTTTAGCAGTTTTT
>NC_068993.1:10231483-10233039 GCF_001194135.2 Octopus bimaculoides
CAACACTGCTCATTGCTTTCCATTGCTCTTGCAGTAGCTGTACATGCAGCATTTTGTAATTGTCTAATTGAAGTCTCATTGGACGATGCATTTACTTTCCTTTTCAATTTCTCTACTACTGCCGTATTCCGACCAATGGCGGATCTCTTCTTCGGAGATGCTATGTCAAGAAATATGATGTAATATACTAAGATGACAATTGTACGTTAATAATGAAATGTCAATGAAAAAAGGTAAATAGTATCAATACCTTAGCAAATTTTAACAAAAGTTACTTTGCAAAGCGTTACCTTCTTTTTCCACAGTGGTTGTACTTACCCCAGGAAAAGAGAGTTTTCTGGCCCCAGAGTCTAAAACCATCTCTGGAACATAAGTAATGTATGTTCCCAGTTTGAAGAAAATCAAATGTGAACCTCAGAAGTTATGAGGGCTTACACACACACACATACTGAGTTTTATATATATATATATATATAGCATTATGCCATTGTATGATGTAATTACATTAATTTAGTACACAAAAGTCTACGAAAATCTCAATACCCCTTTCAAAGTATGGCATTTTACAAATGCCTCTCCACGTGTTTTTTGTTCTTTTTTTGTGAGGAAAAAAAGATTCTTTTAATCAAACTAGAGCTGATTTTGCACAGTGATATATTATTCATGTTTTCTTATCCCACCCAGCATGTGTCTTTTTTTAGTTATTTCTATGAACTAGAAACCATCTATATTAGATTTCTTAATGAAAATTACTAAAGAAAGCAAGGACTTATAATAACAAAATTACACTGGGTCGTGCTACAACATCAGTCATGTTTTTTGTTCACTGATAACCTAACACAATATTCTATTCATATTTTAATCCTAACACAGATTTTTTTTGTCAGGATTAATAAATGAATAGGATATTCATATAGTGTAGGAGTTCTCAACCATCTTTTATTCATGGACCCCTCTGATTATTATTCTGTTCTAGTGGTCTCCCATAACCATTCAATGATTATAAACTAGTTTTATAGAAACTTCTTTCAAAATTCCTATTTTGTTTTTCACACATTAACTTGTGTAGGTTGATTTATGCTATGAGGGTTTATATGGCATGCCTAAAGCAGAATTCCATCAAGCCATCTTTCTAAATAGCAGGAATTGTAACAAACAAAGGAGAAGGCCCTTTATGTGAATCTTTGATTTACAGAAAATAGCAGCCAAATTACCTCTAACTCACACACTAACCATTTGTTCATTCATTTGTTTGTTCAACAATTTCTTTTATTTTTCCATGCAAGTTAGGCTTAGATGGGAATTGATTTTCAGGGAAGATTTTAAATTTTACAATCAAATGTTCTTCTTGTCACCAACCTTCACCTGTTCTGCAGGTAAGGGATTTTTATATTCAACACACCTTTCAAAGCGCACAGCAACCAGTCATGATGTCAACACAGAATGTAAATATAATTATGGTTTCTCTTCAAAGGTGACAAATAAAACATAAAAAAGTATGCACATACACACACATGCACAACATATATATATATATATATATATATATATATATA
>NC_068993.1:10233079-10237387 GCF_001194135.2 Octopus bimaculoides
TATATACATACGTGCATATGTGTGTGTGTATGTATGTATATATATATATATATATATATACATACATACATACATACATACATACACATATATATACATATATATATACACATATATACATAAACACACATACACACACACACACACACACACATATATATATATATATATACACACCCACACATATATACACACACACACTTGCTCACACATATATACACACACACAAATATATGCACATGGTCACACACAAGCTTACTAAAAATTCCACTCACAAGACATTGCTCAGATGGAGGTCAGAGCAGAAGACACTTTCCCAAGGTGCCCCACAGTAGAACTGAACCTGAAGCCATGTGGTTATGAAGCAAACTTTTTACCTACTCTGCCATACCTGTGCCTAACAACACTTAAGGAAAATGGACAGATTAGGTGATATTATCTTAGATAAAGTTTAGTTTAACTCTAAAAGAAAAAAAAAAGTGTGGCAGAGATGGGCTGATCACAGCTAGAACACATCTGATGACTTTAAACATGGGGCTGCTCATTCCAGTCTGACCAAGGGCTAAACAACTTATACACCAATAAGATGAACCAGTTGACATTTAGACATTACAACAGCTAATATAGGAACACTACTGAAGGTGGAAAGCTAGCAGAGTCATTAGCACGCCAGGCAAAATGGTTAGCAGCATTTCAGCTGTCTTTACATTCCGAGTTCAAATTCCACCAATTCTTCCTTTCAAGATCGATAAAATAAATACCAGCTGAGCACTGGGGATGATGTAATCAACTTACCCTCTCCTGCTGGAGCCTCGTGGAGCTTTAGGTGTTTTCGCTCAATAAACACTCACAACATCCGGTCTGGGAATTGAAACCGCGATCCTATGACCGCGAGTCCGCTGCCCTAACCACTGGGCCATTGCGCCTCCATAGGGGAGGTAGGTTGATGTAATTAACTTACCCCACTCTCTCAAAATTGCTGGCTTTATGCCAAAATGTTGAATCAAGTATAAGACCAGTGCTTAAGAACACTAGAGTTTGTAGTGTATTTCTAGAGAGATAACAATAATTCATTTATTAGAAATAATTCAGTTCACATGTTTTACTGTATTGGTTTGTTGAGTGCGTCCACAGGATTAATTTATCACACAGATGTAGAGATAAGATGCTAAATATAGTGAAATCATTTTGGCCTTGTTTGTTCGGTTCTATGAAAGCAATGCAGAAACAGAAACTGTAGTGTGTTGGAATAACACACTGCCTTGCAGTATTTAGTTTTTGCTCCCTCTCTATCCTAAGTTCAAACCTCATCAAACTGGACTTGCATTCTCTTTTGTTCTTCCATGGGGGCCGAAACAAAGTTAAGTTGCAGTCACATACTGCAAACAAGGTAAACACACCTATGCTCCCTGTCTATGAATAAATAGCCTTGTACCATCACTGCCCTTCCATAGACGCAGTGTAAACTTCTACCTGCAAGAAATAGCAGCTAAATCTACTTCCATCATCATTTAACATCAGTTTTCCATGCTGGCATGGGTTGGACAGTTTGATAGGAGATGGCCAGCCTGAGAGCTGCCCACGATCCATGTCTATTTAGGTAGGGTTTCTTATTTCTTTATTGCCCACAAGGGGCTAAACAAGGACAGACAAACAGATTAAGTCGATTATAACGACCCCAGTGCATAACTGGTACTTATTTAATCAACCCCGAAAGGATAAAAGGCTAAGTCGACCTCGGTGAAATTTGAACTCAGAACGTAGCGGCAGACGAAATACCGTTAAGTATTTCGCCCGGCGTGCTAACATTTCTGCCAGCGCGCCGCCTTAGGTAGGGTTTCTATAACTGGATGCCCTTCCTAACGCCAACCACTTTACAGAGAGTCTGGATACTTATTGATCAGACCACGTACATATCATCATCATTTAATGTCTGCTTTCACGCTACAAAGGCCTTGGACAGTTTGATAGGATCTGATGAGCTACATGACTGCATCAAACTCCAGCGTCAGCTTTCACATAGTTTCTATGGCTGGACACCCTTACACACATAAACCACTTTACAGTGTGTGCTGGGTGTTTTTTTTTTTGTTCATGCTACCAACACATGCAAGGTCACCAAGTAACTAGCGAGGCAGAAAAGAGAAAGAAGGTTTCTTTCCCTAATACTAACCATCTACCAAAACCACTCACAAGGCTTTGGGGTTAGCTCAAGAGGTATAGTGGAAGATACTTGCTCAATGTGCCAAAAAGATACCAAAAAATTTAATCGTAAAAGAGACTAAAAAATGTACACTTACCACCTTCAGACACCATAGTACCAAGCAGAGCAGCAATTGCCTGTAAATTAGATAATACAATAAAGAATAATTAAAACTCTTAAGTAGCTTTAATCTTTGTTTTGTTTTGTTTTTGTAATGTGTTAATCAAGAAGACAGTGCAAATGACCCTTTACAAGGACTCCAAGGCTAGTTGGCGGAGGGAGGTATCACCAAACTGAAAACATGGCCCAAATGCTTGTTACAGAGTGGAATCTGTTAAAGGCATCCATAGTATGGAAGGAGTAATAGGGAGTGAGTGGCAGATTAAGTTTACCACCCAAGGAGGGCCATGGCAGGATTTGAACCCAGAACACAAAGAGCTGGAACTAACACTACAAGACATCCATTGCAATGTTCTCACAAGTCCACCAATCTATAACCTGGATTGGTATTTTTTTCATCAACCCCCAACAAAAAGATAAAAGACAAAATTGACCTTGGTAATATTTGAACTCAGACTGTAAAAAACTGGAAGGACAAATAATGCAAGGCATCCAATCTGATGCTCTTACAATTCTACCAATCTACCAACTTGGATTGGTAAATTGTTTTATCAACCCTGAAAGGACAAAAGGCAAAGGTAACTTTGGTGGAATTTGAACTCAGAATGTAAAGAGTTATAGAAATATTTAACCCTTTAACATTACTTAGTCAAATGTAATGCTTTTTCATTCACATTGTTTTTAATTAATCATGAATTGTCTTATAGTCTTCAAATTTTAATGATGTGACAGTATATTTTTAGAATGCCATTGACGGATAGGTGTGATAAGCTGGATCTGGCTAGTTAGGACATAAAAACAAGTAGCATATTTGGGGGCTGGATATGGCCGGTTTAAATGCTAAAGGGCTAAAACAAGGTAAAATAAACCAAACTCACCCATCCAAGGTATTCCATTTCTTGTGGATGTAGTAACCCCTGAATTCCATGATATACAGATAAACCAGTGCCAAAACAAAAAATGCCAACACCACTGATGAGAGAGGATATATTTTTCAGATTGCGGTATCCATACCTAATTGAAAAAAGAAGAAGACAAAAGATTTTTAAAAATCGTTCATAACGTAGGGTCAGGTATGGGTGTATAGTAAAAGAGGTTACTTCCAAACCATGTGGTTTCAGGTTCAGTCCTACTATATGGCACATTGGGTGTCTTCTACTATAGTCTTGGGCTGACCAAGACCTTGTGAATAGATTGGGACATAGAAACTGAAAGAAGCTTATCACGTGTGTGTGTGTGTCCTTGTTTTCACATTGTGTGATAGTTGTAAAAAAAAGTCACCACCATACAAGCAGTGTCCTTCATTTCCAATCTTTTGTGAAAACACATCCAGCCAAGGCAAAATATTACCTTACTTGGAAACAGTTGAGGGTTAACAACAAGAATTGCATCCAGCCACAGAAAATCTGTCTCAACAACTTCCATCTGACCTGTGTTAGCTAATTTCTCAGCATTAGTATGTGAGTAAGAGGCTGTATAGTACGTTGGTGAATTTTTGCCGGTTGGCTAGGTTGTCTTCTTTTGGATGTGGTTCTAAGATATTTATGTGTGTAGCAGCAGCACCATCCAAAACACCAGGGCAGGATTTCATTGTAGGCCTTACATGAGCTTTTGTAAGGAATAAGCAATTCATGTCTCATTCAAAATCACACATCTTAGACACGAAGGCAGACAAAATACAGCTAAGCATTTCGCCCATGCCAGTTCATCCCCTTAATAATAATAATAATAATAATAATAATAATAATACTTACGGATGAACTGCATCAGGTTTTTTAATAGAGTGGTATAAGCCAATTCCTAATATTACCTGGGATAAGAAAAAATTTAGAAATAAAATAAAATCAAATACATATATCATCATCATCATCATCATCGTTTAACGTCCGCTTTCCATGCTAGCATGGGTTGGACGATTTGACTGAGGACTGGTGAAACCGGATGGCAACACCAGGCTCCAGTCTGATTTGGCAGAGTTTCTACAG
>NC_068993.1:10237634-10239209 GCF_001194135.2 Octopus bimaculoides
ATATTAAACAAAAATTCAAAACTTCAAATCTACCTGGTTGACGGTGTCAGCGAGTGAGTGAATACATTCAGAAAACATACTATGGGAACCAGTGTACAACCAAGCTATTAGCTTCACTAATGTATTTATTGCATTGCTGGAAAAGAAAAGAGAATTTTTTTTATTAATATAAATTAATGGTTTAAAATTTCAACACAAGGCCAGCAATTTTAGGGAGTGGGGAATAAGTTGGTTTCATCAACCCCTGTATTTGACTAGTGCTTTTTTTTTTTTATTTACCCCTGAGAGGATGAAAGATAAAAGCTACCTCAGAGAAATTTGAACTCAAAACAAAGAGAGCTGGAAGAAATGCTGTTAAGCGTTTTGTCAAATGTGCTAACAATTCTGCCAGCTCACTGCACCTCATGTAAAAAGCATCCAGTCCACACCGTGAAGTGACTGGAATTTAGAAGGGCATCTAGCTGTAAAAACCATGCCAAAATCGACCTCGCCTGTGATGGTGACACATAAAAAGCACTTGGTCCACTCTGTAGGGTGGTTGGTGTTAGGAAGGGCATCCAGCCGTAAAAACCATACAAAAACAGTCAGTCTTCTGTCTGGCCGGCTCCTGTCAAACCATCCAACCCATGACAGCATGGAAGGTAGATGTTAAACAACAATGATGATGAGGAGGAGGAGGATAACTGCATAAAGAAGTATCAATCTCTAACTGTGAATTTGAGCTTGAGATTATACTGGTTTGATGAACCTATGCTTCCACACTGGCTTGGCAGAGGGATGCAGTTTTTATACTCCAGAAATCTGGAGATATTGAGCAATAATGTTGTATCCTGTATTAAGTAAACAGACCCTGCTTTTGAAGCTGGTTAACTTCCATACTGTGTGTTAAAATAGTTTCATTCTTTACATTTTTAAGTGGATCGATAGAGATTAAACATACTCTACTCTAAAATTGTATAAATTTATAACTATCTTTTAAATATAATGATCTTTTTTTACTTCATTTTTGTATTTGGTTTGCACGATTCTTTATATGAATTTGTGTGTTGAAACAAATTTTGTATCTGGTTTATATTTTCTAGTGGTTTTGTTATATTGGTACAAGATGTGTCGAAGGCCCTTCTAGTTAAAGAAATTTTAGCCTCTGCCTCATTCTCCCTAAACACAATAAAAGATTTTTTTTTTTTTCATTTTTCTTCATTCAATTTGCCTCTATAAACATTGCACTGTGTACATAGTACAGCATGA
This sequence comes from Octopus bimaculoides, assembly GCF_001194135.2. NCBI lineage: Eukaryota > Metazoa > Mollusca > Cephalopoda > Octopoda > Octopodidae > Octopus > Octopus bimaculoides. Next base: position 10,238,883 of record NC_068993.1, read on the forward strand.
TATATATTTTTAAGAATTTTAAGTGGATAAATAAATCTCAAACAGAGCCTGCTTTAGAAGTGTATTAATTCAAATTTGTTAAAATACAATTTAACTCTCTATTTTTTTTATAGCTTACTTTATATTCTTGGGCAAGTGTCATCTACTATAGCCTCGGGCCGACCAAAGCCTTTGTGAGTGGATTTGGTAGACGGAAACTGAAAGAAGCCCGTCGTATATATGTATAAGTATATATGTGAGTTTATGTGTCTGTGTCTGTCCCACCAACATCGCTTGACAACCGATGCTGGTGTGTTTACGTCCCCGTAATCTAGCGGTTCGGCAAAA
>NC_068993.1:10239219-10241094 GCF_001194135.2 Octopus bimaculoides
CCCACCAACATCGCTTGACAACCGATGCTGGTGTGTTTACGTCCCCGTAATCTAGCGGTTCGGCAAAAAAGACCGATAGAATAAGTACTAGGCTTACAAAGAATAAGTCCTGGGGTCGATTTGCTCGACTAAAGGCGGTGCTCCAGCATGGCCGCAGTCAACTGACTGAAACAAGTAAAAGAGTAACCTGTACTTATGCTAAACAAAAGATATCCATTGCAAGGGAAGTAATCCTAAGAAAAAGAAAAAAAATTTTGCATCACAAGGGAGGTAATTATATTCAGTATTAAAGGAAATGGTCTTAAAGTCTATGACACTTTCTGAAAACTACACTCGATGTTGTTGTCATTATTATTATTATTATTATTATTCAGGTCACTACCTGGAATCAAACTCGGAATCTTGGGATTAGTAGTCCACGCTCTTAACCACTACACGATATGTAGTGGTTAATAATAATAACATCGAAAAATACCTTAGGAATGAGGACCCAGGTTCGAAATTTCCCCAAGACACCTGATGAAGGCTGGAAGGTATATCAGTCAAAACATTGTGTTAACAACAAACAAGATGAGGACAAATATCCATCAAATGTAAATAATGTAAATAATTCCTCATCTCTTAAATATAGAACTGTACCCTCATATATATATGAGTATATACACAATGGGCTTCATTCTGTTTCCATTTACCAAACCCACTCACAAGGCTTTGGTTGGCCCCAGACTATGGTCCAGGACTATGGCAGAAGGTGCATGCAGTGGGACTGAACTCAAGACCACATGGTAGGGAAGCAACGCTTGCACCTGTGTGCGTGTGTGTGTGTGCACACATGCACATGTGTATATTTGCATTCTTTTGTGTTGACATTGGTACACCAATTACAGACAATCTTCTATAAAAGTATGTCCATCCACTGAACTGTTAAAGCGTCAAAGAACAAAGGGAAATATTATCTTTCTTGGAAAACAGGTGAGCATTGGCAACAAGAGCATCCAATCTAAAAAACACAAGCTTCCATAGATTTCATCTGACCAATGCAAGCACAGAAAAGTGGACGTTAAAAAGATGATGATAATGTATTGTGTCACAACAGTTTCATATGTGATGACCAGTGGAATAAAGTACCCTAATTGAAAATAAACAAAGGTATTTAATCCAAGAATATAGCACCCAACCCATGTTAGCATGGATAAAAGCAAACACAGAAATGGTGGTGGTGGTGGTGCTGACAGCAGCAGTAGATCAAATTTAATACTTACATAAATATGGCTGACACAACAACTTTACCCGAACTAGACGACCAAAGCTTTTCTGGTTGTGGTCCTGGAGTCTACAAGAAATCAGTTGATAAACGAATACAAATATTATCAGTCTAAGAACTGAATGGTTGTGATGTCTACCTAATTCATTCCTATCAACTTCAATACACTTTTGTTACCAAGTTTCTGTTGAAATACACTGATTTGTTGCAATTAATTTTGAAAATCATGAAGATTTCAGTAAAATAATTTTCTTGTTATTAAGCTGGTGTTTAAATTTAAAACAGATTCAGATAAGAGTGTCATAGTTTTCTTGAAGCATTGTAGTACAGAAGAAGAAGAAACGAAAAGGGATGTGAGAAAAGCTTCTAACAATGTAGAGAGGAGAGTTGAAAAACCTTTATACAATTCAGGTGAAAAGCCCCATTTTCAGAAGGATAGAAGTAATATAGACAACTTTCATCATCATCATCGAAACAGGAAATTTGTATCATAGAATTAAGGCAAGCTTGAGTAGGTGGGTACCACAAGAGCTTTTCATATATATATATATATATATATATACATATAGGGGGGGCTCCAAAAGGGATATCAAGGAGTAGTGTCCTTGCCT
>NC_068993.1:10242059-10243927 GCF_001194135.2 Octopus bimaculoides
TTTTCTGTTTTTCTTTAGTAACATTTGACAAAGAACCCCACTTTTTGATTGCTCTGAAATATTTAAACAAAATTTTATTTAATTATTATCATTATTATTATTGGGTGAGAGAGCTGTGCATGCCATCAAAGTGACACTGGGGTACAAATATACGAAGCCCAACATACCCATCATGACTACCCATCTGATAAGGGTACACCAGGCACATGCATCACAACCATATGTGCACATATTATTATTATTATATGTACCAGCACAGACACACTACCTAAAGTATATACAAAAAGTGACAGGGTATCTTATATATGGTGATTTAGTGGATGGGTTAGGTAAGCAGTGTTACTTGCGGAAGATTTGACTGCTATTTTTAGCAGGTGTGTTTCTTCTCTGTAAGCTTCATTATGCCTTTTGTCATAATTTAGTCTAACTAAACAGTAATGGAGCAAACTTTAACCCCTTAGCATTCGGGTTATTCTGTCAAATGTAATGCATGTTTAGTCATATTTTGAATTAACCATGCATAGCTTTGTAGCTTCAAGATTTCAATGATGTAACTGTTTATTTTTAGAAATGACATTTTAAGCTAGGTATGAAGAGCCAGATTTGGCCAGTTTGAACTTAAAGGCAGTGGCTCTCATGTCTTCTGATCTTAACTGATTGGAACTGTTATCATGTACATATCTTGTCTTGGTATAAAAAGATGGGCTACAGCAAATATTCTGCTCAATACCACAGGATTTGGTTGGATATGGCCAGTTTAAATGCTTGTTATATATATATATATATATATATATATATATATATATATATATATATATATATATATATATATATATATATACATATATAAAACAAGCTACTTTCACTTTCCATCAACCAAATCCACTCACAAAGCTATGTTCGGCTTAGAGTTATAGCAGAAGACACTCACTCAAGGTGCCACACAGTGGGACAGAACTCAGAAACATGTGATTAAGAAGCAAACTTCTTAGCACACAGCCACACCTGAACTTATAATTAGACTTCTCAATTACTTTTCTTATTCCTATATTTTAATTGTGACTATTATTTTGTACTAACTGACCCTGTGCCATCAAAAATGACAGCTAATTGTAGTATATTATATATAAGGTGCAAAATAAGATACATAATGTGTGTATGTGTGTGTGTGTGCGTGCGTGCTTGCGTCCGTGTGTGTGTGTCTATGGAAGTCATCAGGCATGATTTCATGCAATTAATTTGCAGAATAAATTTATAAAACATTTTAGAAAACAAAAAAGAAACAGATAGCAAAAAAGGTAACTTACAGCTTCTCAATATCAGACCTTAGAAACATCAAAATCGGCATTTCTCTTCCATATGGACTTCTTCGAGTGTACTTTGGTAATTGTGTTAAGTCACTGAGACCAAAAAAAAAAAAATGTTTTTAAAGAAAATTCCAAACCAAAATCTGGTGCTTTTTACGTGCCACCGACACGGAAGCGAGACCGCTGCTCTGGCAGTGATATAAATAAGAACTTGAACAAGGAAAAAAAAAAAAAACCCAACTTACTTTGGTGATAGAAGAAACTCATTCATGGCTCTAACAGGTAAGATGAAAACATTCCCCACATAACTGTAATCAATGGATTTTTTCTTCTTTGCTGAGGTAACTGGAAAATAGAGAAATGTAATCTTTAGACAACAGACTAAAGTCTCTTTACTGCAAAAAACAAAGCAGTACCTAGAAAAGGATACAAATTGGTTACAGGAAGAGACCAGATAGGAAGAGAGGTAGGGAAGAAAAGAGATAGAGAGAAAGTGATGCAGGTAGAGAGAGAGAGTGAGGCAGATGAAGAAAGAGAGAGACAGACAGGAAATGAGACAAA
>NC_068993.1:10244352-10245478 GCF_001194135.2 Octopus bimaculoides
AGAGACTAGACAGGGAGAGAGAGAGAGACTAGACAGGAAGAGAGAGAGAGAGAGAGACTAGACAGGAAGAGAGAGAGAGAGAGACTAGACAGGGAGAGAGAGAGAGAGAGACTAGACAGGGAGAGAGAGAGAGAGGAATACTATAAACATACAGTGAACAAGGTAGATGGAGTGAGAGTGTAAAAGAGAGACTCAGGGAGGGATAAATGAGGAGCAGACACAGACCTAACAAACATCAGCAATCGTCAAAAATCCAAGCACTTTGAACTTCATAAACTTGGAATTACCTTTCAAAAGTCTTGAAGGTTTGGCAGCTGGAGTTGCGGGAACAGATTCGGTTGCTTTCTTCTTGGGATCAGTAGGATTTTCGTTAGATACAGATGAAAGACATCGGTAAAGCATTAACTGTCTGCCAGCATTCACAAGGAAGTTAGATGGTAACTGGAATATCGTGTCATGTTTTCGACATTCTGGAGAAGAAAAGCAAATATCAGGAAAAATTCTGAACAATGCAAATGCATTACAAGAATGGTGTGTGTGTGTGTGTGTGTGTGTCTGTGTGTGTGTGTGTTATTGTGTCTGGGAGAATCATTCTCTTTTAGTGCCATATTTTTTAACACACTCACCGATTCAATTTCCAATCATTTATTTATCTTTTCTAAAAATTTTCGTTGCGTCTTGCAACCTTTTCAATAGTCGTTGATGAATGTGTGTGTGTGTGTGTGTGTGTTTATTGTTCCAATACAAGTCGGATCAACAAAAAAAAGTACTCCGTCCAGTGAGCAATATCGTTTAATATACACAGTATTTGAATGTGAGCTGCTAAGAATTTTACGGCATGGAAACACGATAATCTAGCAGATTTATATAACGTGCCTTGCGTTTCCAAGCAATCCTCCGGGCCCAGTGCCCATGGTAAGTCCTATTTGTTAAAACCAGAAATGCTGGTCTCTAAGAAAACACGAAAATATATAGAGAAAAGGCAAGAAAGCCAAGAGTTGCGTCCCCTTTGACCCTAGAAGCCATAATTAATCTCTTTGGAGAATTTTCTTCTGACGATTGTGCAATTGTCTCGCAGACTGGCTTTCTCCTCGTTGAATTATTCTACACTCGCGAGGCTAATTAT
>NC_068993.1:10247554-10252625 GCF_001194135.2 Octopus bimaculoides
GAGCGTGGCCGTTTTCGTGCGGGTGACACGTAAAAGCACCCACTACACTCTCTGAGTGGTTGGCGTTAGGAAGGGCATCCAGCTGTAGAAACTCTGCCAAATCAGACTGGAGCCTGGTGTTGCCATCCGGTTTCACCAGTCCTCAGTCAAATCGTCCAACCCATGCTAGCATGGAAAGCGGACGTTAAACGATGATGATGATGATGATGTGTGATTACGAGTGGTGGATTATATGATACAGTAGATATGTAGAACTTTCTACAAGAAAAATGTTAAGTCTCTTCCTTCTTTTTATGTGCTGTTATCAGTTTTCAAACTCATAATTAATTAGGTTTAGATTAGTTTTCAAAACACTCTGAAGATGAAGATATCAACTACACCGATACAACGACCTACATCCAGTCCCACACTGAACTCCTGTTCTTATTGAATAACAAGAATCATGTAATTAAGAGGACTGGATCATATGACACAGTAAATATGTAAAACTATCCACAGCAAGAATGTTAAGTCTCTGCCTTAGTATATTTGACTGTCAATTGTCCTTGGTTTAGTTTTTAAAACACTCTAGAGATGGAGATATTAATTTCACTGATAGAAGCTGACTGCAAGAGTAATAAAAGGCTCATCTGTAGCCCAGATGCATTTGAATCCAGCAATGATAGGGTGCAACTGATGACTGTTGTAAAGAGGCCACTTATGGTAAACTAACACAGAACATAGCCTTTGCACCCGGACAACAGATTTTCGTTTGTATCTACCATCATGGATGTACCAGGTTACATAACAGATTTGTACAAAAGACTGGAGATGCTTAGGTTTTTTTTATCAAGAAGGAACATTTAGCATTCAAATTAGCGAAATGCTATACTTATTCATTCAAAGTGTTTTGAATTAACGATGCATCATCTTATAGCTTTCAGATTTTGATGCTGTGACTGTTTATTTTTAGAATGACATTGTAGTGTAGGTGTAAGAGGCCAGATCTGGCCAGTCTGAACATAAAACAGGTAGAATATTTTGACCAGATATGGCTGGTTTAAATACTAAAAGTTTAAACTCACACCAGCTAAATCCAATGGATTAGTAGTTTAGTGAAAATTTGTAAAATATTCCAGTGGGACACCATTTGAGTTTCCTGGAATAAATCCTTTATTAAATCCACAGGAGTAGATGGTCTCATTTCACTGTCTCTGTCAAGAACTGGCAGAATCGTTAACACACCAGACAAAATGCTTAGTGACATTTTATCCATTTTTATGTTCTAATTTCAATTTTCACCACAGTCAACTTTGCCTTTCATATTTTTGGGGTCAATGAAATAAGGTACCAGTTGAGCACTGGCATCGATTTAATAAACTTTCCCCTCCCCAAAATTTCAGGCTTTATGCCTATAGCAGAAGAAATTATTATTATTATTATTATTATTGAGAGAGCAGCATATGCCATCAAAGTGACACTGGGGTAAAATATACAAAGCCCAGTGTACCCATCATGACTACCCGTCTAAGGATACACCAGGCAAATGCATTACAACCATAAGTGCGCAACATGGTGATCTCATATCAAGATAAACAGTGCATAAACTTGCAGGTGGGGCCCAGTTAGAATTTTCTTCAAGTCAAGAAGCCCATCCCACTCAAAAAAGGTCCCTGAATAAGGGTTGTTTAAGGATGTTGAACAAAACACCCATGTTTCCAGAGGTGAATTATCCAAACCCCAAAGAATTCCTCTCAACACATGATGCTCCCCGACTACTTCTGCTCATGATCAGAGATGCACATATTGTCAGCCACTAAAGGAAATGCTCAACTGGTTAAGGTCAAACAACTGACAAACAAATCTGCGGTATTAAGCAGAATATTTACTGTAGGCCATCTTTTTTTATTATTATTATTATTATTATTATTATTATTATTATCATATAAGGCGGTGAGTTGGCAGAGTTGTTAGCACACCAGGGAAAATATTTCACAGTATTTCATCCATCTTTACATTCTGAGTTCAAATTCCGCTGAGGTTAACTTTACCTTTCATCATTTTGGGAGTCAATAAAGTAAGTACCAGTTGGGTACTGGGGTCGATGCTATTGACTTGCCCCTTCCTACAAAATTAATGGCTTTGTGCCGAAATTTGAAACCATTATTAGTAGTAGTGGTGGTGGTCGTTGTCGTGGTCGTGGTGTAGTAGTAGTAAGGCAGACGTGCTCGCGGATGACCACATCTCCATTTCAAGGATGTGTGCAAACATGACATGAAGGCCATGAGGATGAATACCAAAACCCGGGAGAACAGGGCAAAAGACTGTTCCGGCTGGAGACAGACGCTGAGTACCGCCCTGAGGGATGGAGAAGATCAGATACGTCAGACAGCAGAGGACAGACGGAGACGCAGGAAGACCGAAACACCAACAAACGATGACCAACTGACCAACCACATTTGTGACCGTTGCAGCCATGATTGTCACTCACGCGTTGGCCTTGTCAATCACAAGCGATGATGCAACACCAATCTAATCCAAGGCGCAGAGCCATAGTCTTTTGAGACTATCGGATGCCAATCAGTAGTAAGGTGGGAAGCTGACAGAATCGTTAGCACATTGGACAGAATTTCATCCATCATTTCTGTGTGAGTTCAAATTCTGCTAAGGTTGACTTTGCCTTTCTTCCTTTCAGGGTCAATGACTTAAATACCAGTTGAACACTGGAGTTAATGTACTTGACTAGCACCCTCCACCCAAAAATTTCAAGCTTTGTACCTTTCGTAGAAAGGACTATTATTATTATTATTATTATTATTATTATTATTATTACAATTATTATTATTAAATTCTTACCTTTGTGAAGTCCTCGACAAATAAATCGAATAAATACAGCGTTTGGGGGTCCAGGGCCTGAAAGACCTTGCTTCAAACACTGCAAAGTCTTGTAGCAAAACATATTATTTCTGATGTGTTGGAGTATCATGTTCTCATCAAACGCAACAATCGAAGTAACATGTTCGCCCCTAATCCAACAACTGCAAACAGAAAACAAAAACAACAAATGACTCACTGGAAAGATAATAAAAAACAGGTCAAAAGAATATAAATAAATATTATGTACATACACAAGTGTGGGTTTATATATATATAATCATCATCATCATTTTGTTTGGCTGCACCTGTATTCTTGCGAAGACCTGTTGGGGCAAGCGAAAGCGAAGTCGTGATGGCACCACCGTTCTAGCGTGATCGTTGCCAGCGTCGCTTTCCTGGCACTTGTGCTGCAGGTTCGCGTTCCTGGCACATCATCATCATCATCATCGTCGTTTAACGTCCGCTTTCCATGCTAGCATGAGCTGGACGATTTGACTGAGGACTGGTGGAGCCCGAAGGCTGCACCAGGCTCCAATCTGATCTGGCAGAGTTTCTACAGCTGGATGCCCTTCCTAACGCCAACCACACCGAGAGTGTAGTGGGTGCTTTTACATGCCACCGGCACGAAGGCCAGTCAGGTGGTACTGGCAACGGCCATGCTCAAAATGGTGTGTTTTATGTGCCACCTGCACAGGAGCCAGTCCAGCGGCACTGGCAACGATCTCGCTCGAATGTCTTTTCACGTGCCATCTGGCACAAGTGCCAGTAAGGCAACGCTGGTAACGATCACGCTCAAATGGTGCTATTTACATGCCACTGGCATGGAAGCCAGACAGCTGCTCTGGCAATGATCACGCTCGGACAGTGTTGTTAGCGCCCCACTGGCACAGGTGCCAGTCATCAAATTTGGTTCAATTACGATTTCGATTTCACTTGCCCCAACACGTCTTCGCAAGCAGAGTTTAGTGTCCAATGAAGGAGAGGTTGGCATGGGTGCCAGTCATCGAATTTGGTTTGATTTCAATTTCGATTTCACTTGCCTCAACAGGTGTTTGCAAGCAAAGGTACGAATAAGTGGTCTGGCTACAACCCTGGCAGAGGCCACGGATTATGGTCTCACTTGGCTTGCCGGGTCTTCTCACACACAGCATATTTCCAAAGGTCTCAGTCACTAGTTATTGCCTTGGTAAGGCCTAATGTTCGAAGATTGTGCTTCACCACCTCATCCCAGGTCTTCCTAGGCCTACCTCTTCCACAGGTTCCCTCAACCGCTAGGGTGTGGCACTTTTTCACGCAGCTATCCTCATCCATTCTTGCCACATGACCATAACAATGCAATCGTCTCTCTTGCACACCACAACTGATGCTTCTTAGGTTCAACTTTTCTCTCAGGGCACTCACACTCTGTCGAGTATGCAGACATTACACATCCATCGGAGCATACTGAGAAAACCCATAAATGAGATCATAGTTGTGCTTTCAATACCTGCAATGATGATGATGATGATGGTGTGTATGCATGTGACTGTATGCATGCTGTTGAATATAATCTTAGGCTAAAAGAAATTGCTATACAGAAATATCCACACCTCTAAGAAAAACGCAAAATCTTAAATGATAGAAAAGCACATATATAAAGGTCAAATAGTCCAACAGACACAGACTGCATATTTGCTCTATGCAAGAGATCCACTGAGAAGACCAGGAATCTAAGAGCAAAAGGAAGTTACTCATCACCAATAATTCTAAGTCAGCACAAACAACAACTGTTGATGTTAACCTTACTATGTGTAGGGGGAAGAGAGAGAGAGGAAATAAACAAAAAGGTCAAGAGGTGCACTGAACAGTTAGGCAACTCCTATATTTAGGGCGTAAATGAGTGTAAGAAACACCTATATATATATATATATATATATATATATGGCAGGCAAGGAGACAGAAAGAGGGGTAAGGGAGAGGGGTTGTGTTTAGCTCCAAGGCAATCCTGATTGAACAGACCTATCATCAAAGGCATTCCAGCTATGACTGTCATGTCATATTATATATCTAGGATTCTCTGTGTGTGTGTGTAGTCCTTGATTTAAGGGAAATTTGGCTGCTGTTTCTAGCTGGGAGGGACATCCACATAAAAGCTTTGTTGCTGGCGTTCTCTCTCTCTCTCATAGATATATATAACTTAGCGGTTCGGCAAAAAGAGACCGATAGAATAAGTACT
>NC_068993.1:10252776-10253786 GCF_001194135.2 Octopus bimaculoides
TATATATATATATATATATATATATATATATATATATATATATATATATATCACACAGGTACATGCATATATGTGTGTTATATACAAACATGTGCCTGCCTACATACACACACACATTTATTTAGACAGACATGCATGTATATATATATGTATGTATACACACAATATAGATAGATAGACAGATAAATAAATATATACATACATATATATATATATATATATATGTATATAAAACGTATGTATGCACGTGTGTACAGAGACACATATTCATTCATTCAAGATGCAAGCCACTAATTCACTTCACATTGCACTATACATAAACATAGCACACTATCTGTCGTTTATATATATATTTAGCAACATAACACATCTTTTAAACTATTTATATACCACCACAATGTTTACTAATTCTAATTCTATCTCAGTGCAGCTCACTGTGTCAGTACAAACCACTGATGCAATGGTACAATGTGGAATATATTTAGAATGACGAAACTGTGTGGAAAGTGGAAGAAGAAAGGGGGAGGGGAGATTACACAATTACGAAACAATAGATTAGAATATTTACAGGAACAATTCTCTAGATCATCATCATTTTAATGTCCAATTTTCCAATCTTGCATGAAACAGACGGAATTTGTTGAGGTTAAATTTTCTAAAGCTGGATACCCTTACCTGTTGTCAACTCTCACCTGTTTCCAAGCAAGGTAACGTTTCCATGTAACCTGACATTGTTTTCCATGGAAGGCTGGAAATGAACGACACTGCTTGTATGACAGTGACACTCGTTTACTACTACCATCACATGACAATAAGGCAAATGTACACACAACTACACACACACACGTATATTCCCTTCCTTTACATCTTCATCTTTCACTTTTAACCGTAACCCTAAAACCCTAACCGTAACGGTAACTACAAAAAAGCTTTTGGAAATTTTTTTTTCAGAATCATAATCTCCGTATTTTTCCGCATATTTCGAAAAAAAAAAAAATTCTGAAAAAAGT
>NC_068993.1:10254230-10257049 GCF_001194135.2 Octopus bimaculoides
TATATATATCCTGTTTGTGTTTCTATGAAATTCATAATAAAAGTATCATTCACAAGAATAAATGACCTGTACCGTATTTCTACGAAATGAAGACATCGGTCAAACAGTGCGCCCTCCGATAAAAACAAACTTCAGAGAGAGAAAGAGAGTGGGGGAGGGCACGTGTAAAGCGGGCAGGGGAGATAAATCATTTACTCCCACTAAAATCAATTACTTGACCAATTAAATCCGGATAATTAACTGATATTGACCTGCAGAGATGTGGGTGAGTGGAAGGTGTGGTGTTCATGCTGTAGCATGGAAATGGTTGAGAGAGAGTTTCGATGATCACAAATTGACACAAAGGTCGTAGGTTCGTTTCGTCTGTTACGACAGCAACCACTGAACGAACGTTTTACTCGCAGAATATTCGGATTGGAATAATTTCTCCGTTTTACAATTACGATGGCTTCTGATTTAGGCACAAAGCCAACAATTCCGACAGGAAAAGGTATGTCGATACCATCGAGCCCAGAACTTGATTTCGGTGGGATTTGAACTCAAAACGTAAAGACTTCGGAACAGATGCTGCAAAGTTCTTCATCATTTGTTCTGGAGGTTTTGCAGAATTGTTAGCGCGTCGGAAAGAACGCTTGGCATTTTCTCCCCGACGCTTTACTCTCCGTGTTCAAATCCCTCTGAGGTCAACTTTGCTTTTCATCTCTCTAGGGTCGATAAAATAAAGTACCAGTCAAGTGCTGAGATCGATGTAATCAACCCCACCCTCGTCCTCAAAACTGCTGGCCTTGCGCCTAAACCAGAAGCTATTTTAATTTTATTTAAAAGATATAGTAGTCGGAGTTAATGCAAGAGTGACTCCTCATGGTTATTCAAAATGCTAGAAACAGCAGCCAAATGACTCGTAAGTCGCCCTTTATCGTCTTAAATAAGATAAGAACATATTGCATAATATAAACCCTGAAAAGATGAGGTGATCACAGGTAGAATGCTTTTTTTGCCATAGGTCTGCTCGATCAGGGTTGATCAACATCAACGGAGGACTGTAAAAACGAATGATTTTCTTATATTGGTATAAGGCCACAAATTTATAGAGAAAGACGTATAGCCTCCTATTAGAATTCCATTCACATCTAGGATACGTTATAGGAATATAAACTGACACCAGTATGACTCGAACTAAACTCAGACGGGTAATCTTACTGGTACCCCTTGTTTCCCCGACTCCCGACAGATGAAACGAAATAAAGTTTGCGCGCTATCCTAATCCCGCCAACAGAGATCTTTTTTCTTTCCCCACCCCCAATGAATGACAAACCATTAACCTCCGCTTAATTAAAAACTCATCTCAGATACATAGACATATAAAGATGTGTCAAGTTGATGGGTTTTCTCCGAAGAAATAACCGGTTTGCCAAGGTTTTCATAATCCCTTAAAGAGCAAATAAATGAGTACACCGAACCAGTGCCATTTTGAAGGCATGGGCAAACTAGAAAATTAACAATGCAGTTACCGGGGTTCCTCAGTGGTCAAGAAGCTCAAACCTAATTTATGTATGTTGTGGATCACTGTCAATAAATGAAGGTAGACGCCCCAGTGCATTGCTTTCCCGGGGCCTGTCTGTTAAAGTTGGCCCTTCACCGAACTCAAGGTTAACCGAAACTATAAATAAATAAACCTAAGATTTTTCATTTAGGTATAGTTGTCTCCAAACTTATAAATTTGGAGAACAGAAAGACAGACACTGATGCTTTAAGAGAATGTTTTTCCCCCAGAGGTATTATATAACTAATGTGGAATGATTTAAATCGAAACTGAACGGTAAATGAAACGGATGGTACTTTCCCATTATCGATAGCCAATTTTTTATATTCTTTTTTTAATTTGCAAAAGCATTAATAAATAAAACTAAAACAATCACTCAATTCCTTTCCCTTACCCTTTTTCCATTATATATTCCGAAAGTCCGTCGCCAACTATTTACACCTGTCAGACTAGTTAAATAGCTCATTTACTAATTTCTTTCTTTTCTTTTATAAACGCACGGCTAGATTATAAAAAATTACTGGAAACACACAACATAAGGTAAGGTATTGCATCAGAATGAATATTAAAATATCCAACTCTGATGTTATATCCCACCTTATGACACAGGACAAAAATAGTGCAAAGAAAAATAATTCTTTAATCGTGAGTTTACTTTTTATCAATGCAAATGTGCAACCTTTGCAACCGAATACTGACCCTAGGCAGCATATAACTTAAATATTTATCTTTCTACAGTTATGGACCAAGGGTTACCTCAAGGACCTGGTAACGAAATACGTTAGGTAAAACACTTCTTCTATAGTTATAGACCAAGGGTCCACAGTCTAAGGCCGGCCCCACCCTAAGGACCTGGTAACTAAATACTTTAGCTAAAACACCTCTCCTTCTGTAGTTGTAGACCAAGGATTCACAGTCTAAGCATGACCCTTCTTCGAAGACCGGGTAACTAGGGAGTTAAACCTAAATAACGGGTAGAAGGACCTTACTAAAAGCTACCATATTCTTATAAGGCATTTTAGATGCGAATGGAGTTACAATTAAAGAGATGACGCCGTATCGACATAATAAATATTTGACATATAAGAAATGTTTTTAAAGTGGTGCTTCATCGCAATTTTGGACCCATTTATTCTGGGTTTGTTTGTTTTTTCTTCTTTCTTTTGTGGCGTGAGATAACATATGATGAAGCGCCAACCACAGTAATTGTCATGCAGTGCAGTATTTAATACCGTGTAATAATATGTTTCAAGTTTAAAAGAGGGGCCCCAAGGAA
>NC_068993.1:10258100-10259542 GCF_001194135.2 Octopus bimaculoides
CTTCTTGTGAAACACCGTCCTGGTTCCCTGCCTCATGTTTATAGCGTTTATTATGGAAATAGTAATGTAATTTATCAGTCCGAATGTACTCAAGCATATTACTATTTTACTTATGACTGCTTAGCGCTTCTCCTCTGTAATTTATTTGAAGTTGGTACATCATCGGATATGCACATAAACAACTATAGTTCGAAAATTCAGTGTTTTATAAAATACTATGGTAAATTTTCAGATTAACACCCGCACCATTTTCACTAGGGTGTTAAAGTTAGGGTTTTAGGGTCAGGGTTGGGGTTTTAGGATTACGGTTAGGGTTAGGCTTTAGGATTACGTTTAGGGTTAGGGAATTCCGTCCCTAACCCTAACCCCTAAAACTAAAACTAACCCTAACACCCTAGTGAAAATTGTACGGGTGTTAATCTGAAAATTTACCAATACTATAAAACGATAATTAAGGAGTTTAAATTACAAGATATCAGAAATAACAACATTTCGTTCGGACACATAACGACTATTCCGGGTGAATGCCAGCTTATATCGCAACCATTATGAACATTCCTGAATGGAACTGTTACTGATCTGTTGTGATTTAAATTCCTTAAAGCATTGGTTTCTCCCTGTGTTATATAAATATATAAATGTCTTTGTAATCACGGGCCCCCTCATTTACTAATTAATTAATTTCATTAAATGTGTAGAATCAACCGAATGTTTATAAACGTTTTGGTCATTTTTCATTTTGACTTGCAGAACTGTCATTTGGATCGGCTGGTTTTGTTCGTTAATTTCCGTAAATTTTTTTTATTTATTTACTTTTGTTTTCATGACGTGTGGAAGGCGATATTTGCTTTGAAGTGAGAGCAGAAAGTGAAAGATGTATGTATGCGTATATGAAATGGACATGTATATGTGAGAGAGGGAGAGTACACCCATTATCTTTCATATATATGTACATACATAAATATATATGCATACATCTTTTTTTTTATGTATGTGTGTGAGAGAGAGAGAGAGAGTGAGTGCCACTTATACATGACAACACACCTCTTCTCTCTCACACACACATACACATACGTCCATACATCTTTCACTTTCTCCTCTCAGTTCAAAGCAAATGTCGCCTTCCACATGTCATGAAAACAAGTAAATAGATAAAAAAAAAATTTAAGGAAATTAACGAACATTAATGACAAGTTTGCTAGTCAAAATGAAAAAGAAAACACCATAAAACGGCTATTCATTCAATTTAATTAATCTTTGTAAAATTAATTGGGTGAATGTAGCGTGTCGCATCTTTGCAGCCCTTTCTGTTTTGTATCGCATCTTTGTGGCTCCTGCTTTTGGTTTTGTATCAAGGTCAGCAAGCGCACATAAAGTGAACAAGAAAAGCACTTCCGGGAGGATACACTCAAAACCTCACTTAAGAGCTTTAAAATTTCACC
>NC_068993.1:10260794-10264454 GCF_001194135.2 Octopus bimaculoides
TTTTTTTACTTAATTTTTGAGAGCGGTCGGGTTCATTTTTAGTATTCTCACTTATGAGAGCAGTCGAATTTATTTCAGATATTCTCATTTTAAAAATCATCTCTGGCTAATCGTTGAGAGGACATTGCTGTTGCCTTGGCAGAGTTTTGCACTCTCTGAGTGCTCTTGTTATTATTATTATTATTATTATTATTATTATTATTATTATTAGCATTGTCATCATCATTTTGCATTTGTTTTCCGTATTGGTATAGGTTGGACAGTTTGACAGGATCTGATAAGCGGGAGGACTGCATCGAGCACCAATGTCCGCTTTGGCATAGTTTTGTACAGTTGGACATCCATCCTAATTCCAACCAATTTACAGTATGTATTTGGTGCTTGAGAGTGGGGAGGAAGGGCGTTATTTCAGAGAAGGGAGGTGGCTTTATGCCAGGTGTGGGGAGGCTAAGGATAGGTTAAGCACAGGTGTCTTGCTATAGAGGAGTGCATAGCAATCCCACATTATATAACAGTGAGTGTGAGTATCTTGAAGGAAGATAAAGATAATGGTGACAAGGTGCCAAAGCATCTTCAGGTACAAGAGAGAATGCAGACAGTGGATAGTGGAGGGGAAGGGGATAGAAGAAGGTGGGTAATTTCATAAGAGTGTCAGAGGAAGGTAACAAGAGGTGTCTAATTTGTAGTTTCTGAGTACAAGCCAGAACATTCATCAGACAACTTCCATTCATACAAGTATATAGATAGAGGGAGGGGAGAGAGAAAGAGAGAATAAGCTATAACAGTTATGCTGCTCCAAAAGAGACCAATAATAACAAAAGAAAAATATAATTCTAAGGGAAATGAAAACCAGGTCACAGTTTTGCTTAGAATTCCACAAGCTGATTTATTTACAATTATCACTGTCATCATCATCGTAGACAACAATGATAATCACCACCACCACCAGCCTCATGATCATCATCATCATTGTCCTCATCAACAATAGCAACAATACCAAGGATAGGGGCAGTAATTGTACCATTGGCCAATTAGCAGTAAGTTAAAAATAGTCAAAATCATCAGCCGTAAAACCTGCGTCTATTATCAATGGTTTATGCACAATCTCATCTACAGCAGGTTAATTATATACCTGTACTTATCAAGTTTCAAATACTGGGAAGTAGAACAAAACATAACCAAACTGTGACGTCTGATGGACCCAGTTTCTAACGATCTTCTTAACAGCATTGGTTGTTTGAAGGCTTAAGAGAAATATTGAGTGGTGCTCCAGCATGACCACAGCCACTTGGCTGAAACACATAAATAAAAAAATATATATGTATGGCACTTCGTTGGCTGTGATGAGGATGGTTCCAGTTGACCCAATCAATGTAATAACCTACTTGTGAAATTAATGTGCAAGTGACTGAGCACTCCACAGACACATGTACACTTAATGTAGTTCTCAGAGAGATCCAGTGTAATACAGAGTGTGACAAGGGTGGACCCTTTGAATTACAGGTACTACTCATTTTTGCCAGCTGAGTGGACTAGAGCAATGTGAAATAAAGTGTCTTGTTCAAGGATACAACACAATGCTGGGAATTGAACTCATGACCTTACCATCGTGAGCTGAATACCCTAACCATTAAGCCATGCACCTTTACATATATATATATATCATCATCATCATACATACATATATATGTGTGTATGTATGATGGCCTTACAAACAGGTTGCATCTACCAAGCTTTGGTTGTCCTGGCATAGCAGAAGACACATAGCCAAGATGCCACACAGTGGGAAAAATCCCAAGAATTTGGTATTCAGTGCTCATATTGGAAATAAGAAAGTCTAAAAAAGAACATCAAAAAATGATAATATGTAATGAAGAATATGATTTGTGACAAATCCCTCCACACATACAGATGCATTCCTTTGATGGTAATGGTTAACTGGGGCTGGTGAAGATAGTGGGATTTGAACTCAGAATGTAAAGAGTCGGAAGAAATGCCACAAAGCATTTTGTGGAAAGCATTAGCAATTCTGATTATAACACGATGTGATACAATCTACACACATGCACCCAAATCACACACACACACATGCGTGTACACATGCACTTACAGCTCTGCACTGACTGGTTTAATTTACACTGAAATTGCTTAGACAACTAAGAAAGAAAGAGAGAGAGAAAGTTGGATGGAAGGAAGGTAATGTAGTGAAATGAAATGCTGAGCGAAGAATAACAATGTGGTTGGATGCCAACACAGTATAATGGAGAGAAATATTGTTTGACTCTGCCTGCTGAGTGTATAGATATTTATAATGTAAACAACACTATGAGATAATACAGAGACTCTGTGTAGACGTCCGACCTGCTAGAAATAGCAGTCAAATCTCCACTGTCTCTAAAGTCATGTCTATTACTTTAATGAAAGAATAAAATTGAATAATGTTGCAGGAGTGGCTGTGTGGTAAGTAACTTGCTTACCAACCACATGGTTCCGGGTTCATTCCCACTGCGTGGCACCTTAGGCAAGTGTCTTCTACTATAGCCTCGGGCCGACCAAAGCCTTGTGAGTGGATTTGGTAGACAGAAACTGGAAGAAGCCCATTGTATATATGTATGTATATGTGTCTGTGTGTGTTTTTGTGTCTTCTGCTTGTCCCCCCCACCACCACCATCGCTTGACAACCGATGCTGGTGTGTTTACGTCCCCGTAACTTAGCGGTTTGGCAAAGGGGGACGATAGAATAAGTACTGGGCTTACAAAGAATAAGTCTTAGGGTTGATTTGCTCGGCTAAAGGCGGTGCTCCAGCATGGCCACAGTCAAATGACTGAAACAAGTAAAAGAGTATGACATGCAGAAATGGATGATGCTCATGACTGGAAATATTGTTGCTCACATGACTCGGGGCTAAACAGCAACATTATCAATACATTTGCGTGTAGTTTTTGATGATTCTGTCAAAAGTAATGCTTATTTATTCATATTGTTTTGAATTAATCCTGAATTATCTCTTAGCTTCAATGATGCAATTACTTATTTTTAGAACGACATTGTAGGGTAGGTCTGAGAGGCTGATTCTGGCTGTTTTAAACATAAAACAATATTTGGATTGGTTGCATATGGATGGATTAACTGCTAAAATGTTAAAAAAAAAATGGATTTCAACATGTTGGTATATACACTATATTAGAGTACTAAGCAAGAGGCTGTATTTATTTCAGCTCAGTCTGTTGGTCTGATAACAGTCACCATTCCCATTTCATTTTTGTTTTGTTGCTGTAGTCCTTGTTTAGTGCAAATTTCAGTCTGGATCCACAAATGAAAATAAGTGATATCAAATTGGATATATGCTACGCAGTAACCATTTTCTGCAGAGATATTTCCGGAATTAGAGCGCCAAAACAAAGACATTTGATTCTTACCATTACGTTGTAATTAGCAGAACCATATACACGTTCGCCTCTAGGGGTGAACAACTTGTATAAGATTCTGAGAATTATAATTTCCTTGCAGTTCGTGCTGAAGAGGGACAGATATTCTCGGTAAGAGAATTTTAATTCCGAAACCGGTCCACGAATAACAATGTTTTATTTTTATTTATGTAATTTTCACTGTCTTGCCCGCATACGGTTTGGTATTTCGCTGAATTTCTTTTCAGAACT
>NC_068993.1:10266895-10271205 GCF_001194135.2 Octopus bimaculoides
ATACTACTATGACCAGTGAAACCTCTAGATTCTAATACTTTTATAGCCTTGTCCATACTGCTTACACCTTCCCTCTCCTTAGAAGTAATTGTCCCTTTGCTATCACCACTAGATAAGAAACAATAGAATTCTGAGACAGTTAAAACTTTTGTCTAGAATCAATTACTAGCCTGATAGACCCCGCTATGTCAAGATGGACTTATATATTCTTCCTCACATTTGGATTTTATATATGCTCTCTCCCACTTGGATTTAATATGTTGCCACATTTATAATATGTCTTTTTTCTACATTTTCGTGCAGCTGAAGATTGCTCTTCATATTGCATTTAAGGTAATGCTCACATTACTTAAATAAATTGAAGTAGCATGAAACGTTTTGTTCAAAATCCAACTATGCTTAGCAGTAGTCAATTCAGTTAATGCTTAAAGTTATCATAAATTGAAGTTAATTAATTAGGATACACAAAATGATCTCAGCTATAAAATTAGGTAATCAGATATCAATTAGAACTGATCTGAAAAAGGAAAAAAAAGACACCCCACCCCCACCCCAGCCGCAAATTATTACTTGCAGTTAAGGAAAAAGAAAGAAGGGATAACAGATGTGTGTGTGTGTGTGTGTGAGTATGTAACACTCATTTTTTTTTTTGTCAAGGACATAAGCAACATAAGTGGAGAATTAAATCCCATGTTGAGGTTTTGCCTGAGTAGGAGAGGTTAATTCATGCTTTATGGTACATGCCAATTCGTACTTAGAATTTCTTTTATTTTCCTACAACCACATGATATACCATATCTGATGGCATATAACACGCACACACTTTACCCAAGAAAATGCCCCCCCCTCCCCACTCAAAAAAAATAACCCTTGGTCTTATATGTGATGTTTGTCCTTATATTACGTGCTTTAATGAAGTAAAAGTTATTTGTCCTGAATATGTGCAGCTGAAATTGGAGTACATCTAATAGACCCATCAGTCTTTTTATGCCATCAAATACAGTAATTTCACGCATAAATGCTTTGTTACAATTCACTCTCTCTCCATATACATACACACATACATACATACACAAATATATGCATACTCAGATGTAAACATACCAACCAATCCACTCATTGTGTCCAACTTACAGAAACACATTATAACCAGTGTGTGTGTGTGTGTGTGTGTAAGTAAGCAATTGGTGAAGAAAATAAAGGCAGAATTGATGAAGACTTTGAATAGAACCAGTACAAAAAAAGAAAGATAATGTTTAACAACAACAGAAGTGTATACATTGGTGAAGAAGATCAGTTGTATTTACAGGTTTCTTGTGGGTGGGGAATATGTCACCATCAGATTTGTGTGTTTTATAATAATAAGTTCAGCTAAAATACAGAATCCAACAATGTTTGCATAATCGCATCACATAAAATTTTTTTTTCTAGTCCCCCATACAAATTGCACATGTGCGTGTGTTTGTGTGTGTGTATGCAAGAGTGTGTGCATTGTTGTGTTGTGCGTGTGTATGTGAGAGGACAATGAATATAAGTGAAGACAAATAGACAGACAGACGGACAGAGTGAGAGAGACAGAGAAACAAACAGACAGTTAGACCAGACAGATAGATAGATAGACAGACAGGTAGACAGACCAATAAAACTAATGTATGTGTTCCTCATTAATATTATCCCTGTTGTCATTTTGATTCACCTGTATTGCTAGTAGTGTTATTGTTGCTAGTGCGCTCTTGACTTTTAACTGGCTGCGGTGAAGCAGTCGCTGTAATTGCAGAAGAAGAAAGTTTGCTGGCAGCCGCTGCAGTTGCAGCCTGAATTACACTAACCCCCTGTGCAGGAAGTGCCTGGCCAGGCGTCATTGTGGCTAGTTTCATACCGGCCGACGGAGTTATGATCCGAGCATAGACTGGTGGCGGTTTCCCCTTGCCAGCAAACTTTCCTTGGACTTTTGCTGTCTGTAGTAACTGTGCTGATGACAAGACTGTGGTTCCAGACTGTTGCAAAGCTGGTTGTGAGATCAGGATTGTTGTTTGGCCCGCCTTCACACTGGATGGCTGTGAAAGTACAGTTCTTACAACCTGGATATTTTGTGTTGGTTTTCCACTGTTGCTGCTTACGATTATAGGTGTCGCTACAAGATAATAAATAAAACAGCAAATGAGCACAATTAATAATTATCAAAGCAAATCAATCAAATGAAAATTAAAAAAAAAAGCAACAACAATATAATAAATAAGTACATATATCTTATCTATTTGTTCATGTATCATCATCATTGTCGTCATCGTTTAACGTCCGTTTTCCATGCTGGCATGGGTTGGACGGTTTGACTGAGGACTGGCAAACCAGGAGGCTGCATCAGGTTCCAATCTGATCTGGCAAAGTTTCTACAGCTGGATGCCCTTCCTAATGCCAACCACTCTGAGAGTGTAGTGGGTGCGTTTTACGTGCCTGTACACAAATGTAACAAAGTCTATCCCTTCAGGATCATGGTAACCGACCCTATTAACTTCAGAGTGTGGAGGAATGGAAACCACAGGGGTCATCTTCTCAACCTTGTGGACTTAGTAAAGTGAAATAGCTATGACTGAGAATCAACCCAGGTCACAAAAATTTAATATTTCAAATTTTGGCACAAGGTCAACAATCTCAAGAATGCTGATTTCCCTTTAGTAAATATGGTATGGTCACTTGAGGTCAAGTACAACCAATACCATTTACCATAATGGTATGTGGAGTTAAAAACTATTTATTTCTTACAAGTTTATAATTTTTCCCACTATCAATATCATCGTTAGAGGTGAAAAGACTTTCAACTACAATTTGATTGGCGATGCAATGAAGCAAAAAATATAATCTAAGCGCAGGAGTGGCTGTGTGGTAAGTAGCTTTCTTACCAACCACATGGTTCCGGGTTCAGTCCCACTGCGTGGCACCTTGGGCAAGTGTCTTCTACTATAGCCTCGGGCCGACCAAAGCCTTGTGAGTGGATTTGGTAGACAGAGACTGAAAGAAGCCCATTGACTGACCCTAAAAAGATGAAAGGCAAAGTTAACCCTGGTGGTATTTGAACCCAGAATGTAAGGAACCAGAAAAACATTTTTTCCAATGCTCTAATGATTCTGCCAGTTTATCATTTTAAGAGAAACACTAATTTCAAAAAGGTTACAGAAAATTGTTGAGTTTAGTTACCTTGACTGACTGTAGGTGTCACTGTGGTGTCAGCAGAGCCAACTTTGACACTTGTTCCTGTCGCTGGTTGATGAAGTATGAACTGAGCAGGAAGCAGCCCAGCTTGAGCAGCAGTTACAACTTTGGCTTGGGAAACTCCAGACAAACCTTCAAAACACACAACAAAAATATAAATAGTGGCAGTTACTTCCATTTTCCTTTTGCGGATGCATTTATAGCATGCATGCAAGGTCCAAAATTGTACAACAAAAAAACAAAAGACACAGACAGGGAAAATGGAAGAAGTCTTTGAGGTTTCAAGCCCAAACTCTTCTATAGAAAGGAATGAGGAGAGAAAACAGATGGAGAGATGAAAAATGTGCCTGGAATAAAAGTTGTAATATGTTGATGTACATACATACATACATATATATATATATATCCAGACAAAAAAAATAATAATAATAAACATACATTTTTAAAGACTATACTAGTGTAAAATATAATAATCATCATTATCATTTTAATGCCTGCTTTTCTATGTTTACATGTCTTCTTGTGTTGTTTTGTAACAGCATTCAGCTGGGAGGGGGTTAAGCTGACTCCTGTTGAGCTCACTGCATTAAGAGTTCATAATAATTTGAAGGGATGAGTCTAGGAAAACAGTTCCTGTCTGTATTTGTAAGCCACCATAAGGTCGTCTTTGTGTTATACCTTCTCGCTGCAGGATGTCTGCAGACGTGATCCAATGCCACCAGGAAGCTTCCGGATTTCAGAACAGAGGCCACCTGGAATTCACCATTGCCCTCCAGTTATTCCCAGATAATTGTTTCTGACAAAAGGATCAAGGTTTCGATAAAGAGGACATCATAAAAGTCAAATTTGTACTCTTCAGTAGGTGAGATTTAAAGGATAATAAACAGAAAGATGTTTAATATATACCTATGATAACTAAGAAAAAATTCTATGTATAATTTAAACATCTTTCTGTTTATTATCCTTAAAATCTCACCTACTGAAGAGTACAAATTTGACCTTTATGATGTTCTCTTAATTGAAATTTTGGTCCTTTTGTCAGAAACAACTGTCTGGGAATATGAAATAAAAGCATAATCCATTTTAACATCCAATCTGCT
>NC_068993.1:10271797-10279405 GCF_001194135.2 Octopus bimaculoides
CAACTCTTGCAAAAATGGAAAAGTGGACGTTAAAAAAATGATATTTCTATTTCTAGTGAACATTTTTATAATCTTTACTTCAAATATGTTAGCAGTAACATACATTTAATATTCATCACCATGGCTACAACTGAAGTACAATTTAAAATCAGTTCAGCTGAGTCACTACAAAAGTGAAAGCTGTTAAGAGAAGGGGGGGGGATAGAAAGGGGAAAAGGGAGAGGAGGGAGGGGAGGATTGACTTACCTGGTCGGAGGGTGATGTTCCCAGGAGCCAGATGTGTAACTACAATGCCACCTTGACCAGGGGAGACAACCTTTGGCTGACTGACAACTTGTAAAGGCTGTTGGCTGAGCAAAGTACTGGCAGAGGTTGTAACAGCAACCGTTTTCAACTGTGACATTACAGTTGCTGACTGCAATGCCGAGCTAAGTACTGTCGTTGTCCCTGAATTAGCTGTCACTGAAAGAAAGAAAGAATTCAAACAGAAAATTGATGAGTTTTAAATAGAAGCTTCCGAAAAATTCTTTACATTTTCAGATTTGAATTTTAACCTTTTTCATCCTATCCTGTCAGAGACCGTGTCTGATTTTCTAAAGTGTTCTAAATTAAAACCTTGCCTTAAAATTTCAAGTTTGGCTTTGTCTCAATTAATTTGGAAAATAATAAAGAATTTAGTGAAATAACTTTCTCGTTATTAAAATGGTGTTTGGAACACAAATTAAAATGGAATTTGGGTGAAAGGCTTTAATTCATATCACTTTAAGACAGAGAATTTGTCTCACAGAACTGGTGAGGAGAAGCGATTTCATGCAGGCTGGTATTAAAAGGATTAACCTTTTAGCATTTAAACCAGCCATATTCTACCTGTTTTGTGTTTACACCAGCCCCTCACACCTACCCTACAATGTCATTCTAAAAATAAACAATCACATCATTGAAATTTCAAAGCTATGAGACAATGCATGATTAATTCAAAACAATATGAATCAATAAGCATTACATTTGACAGAATAACCTGTAAGCTAAAGGGTTAAACTGGACACATCTGGACTTTCACACTTACCCTACAATGTCATATTCTAAAGACAAGCAATCGCATCATTGAAATCTCAAAGCTATGAAGTAATACATGATTAATTCAAAACAATGTGGATAAATAAACATTACATTTCACATAATAATCTTAATGCTAAAGGGTTAAACTGGACATGTCTGAACTCTCAGACATACCCTACAATGTTATTCTAAAAACAAAGAATCCCATCTTTGAAATCTCAAAGCTATGAAATAATACATGATTAATTCAAAACAACGTAGATAAATAAACATTTTATTTAACAGAATAATCTGTAAGCTAAAAGGTTAAATATTAAAAAAAAATTTAATTAATTCTACAGCTTACCTGTTGAGCTCGTTGGTCTGGTCATCTGGGCAGAATCTGTGAGAGTGACCACAGAAGTGTTACTGCCCTGTGGTATGATATTAATTGTTGGCAATGCTCCCTGAGCAGTCTGAATAACATTCACCGATGGACGGGATTTCCCATCAATCTGCAAAATTCCTTTGGTCGTTTGTACAGCTTTCCCAGTCAACTGAACTGGTTTACCACCAGACATTGGCTGCAGAATATTGCTACCTACAAAAACAAAGTTAATAATTAACAACATGCTTTAATTAAAATGAAAATAAATCAAATGTGGCTTTGTGGTCAGGGCATTCACCTTGCGATCATAAGGTTGTGAGTTTGATACCTGACAGAACATTGAGTCCTTGAACAAGACACTCAGCTGGCAAAAATGAGCAGGGCCTGATTTCAAAGGGCCAGTCTTGTCACATCCTGTGTCACGTTGAATTTCCTTGAGAACCATGTTAAAGGTATGTGTGTTTGTGGAGTGTAATGTGCCACTTGCACATTAATTCCACAAGCAGGCTGTTCCATTGATTGGACCAACTGAAACCCATGTCATTGTAACCAACAGTGTCAGTAAAAGAAAAAAAAGAGGGTTAAATGCCTTGCAGGGTTTAGTTCCATCC
Organism: Octopus bimaculoides; assembly: GCF_001194135.2. Taxonomy (NCBI): domain Eukaryota; kingdom Metazoa; phylum Mollusca; class Cephalopoda; order Octopoda; family Octopodidae; genus Octopus; species Octopus bimaculoides. The sequence continues at coordinate 10,273,835 of NC_068993.1, forward strand.
CTTTGCATTTGAAGCTCAAATCCTGCCATTGTTGACTTTTGCTATTAAAACCGTCATTGGTGGTAAAATGGTTTAAGGGTTGAATTATTCAACTAGTTCTGCTCTGTAGTAAAGATTGTTCGCTAACATAACACGGCAGTCCTGGTTTAGGATGAATGTTGCTGTAATTTAGCCCCAGGAGACATCGTCTCCAGCTGGCTGTATGACACGATCTGCTAGATTCCCTTGTTCAAAAATATAAGGACACAGATTGTATCATATAGCCAGCTGGAGACGATGTCTCCTGGGGCTAAATTACAGCAACATTAGTCCTAAACCAGGACTGCCATGTTATGTTGGCAAACAATCTTTACTCCAAAGTACTGTTGCTGAATATTTCATGTTGTGAGATTTAAATATAGTAATTTTCTAGTTCTGCTCTGTACAAATTTCTGGAATTGTGTTAATGTACAACAGCAATAAAATTTGAAATAATAATTCTTTAAAAAAAGAAAAAAGTGACTATGACAGCTCCTACTATTATTAATCTCTATTTTTAATCAGTCCAACTTCTAATTTCTTTAATTATTCAGTGTCCCATATGACAACAGCCACCATAGGTTTAGCCTCAACTTTGACATGCTTGCATGGCTTGGGTGAAATTCATTGAGATTTTCCACAACTGGATGCTCTTCCTGTTGCCAACCCTTACCAGTTTCCAAGCAAGCTAATATTTTTTCCTAGTCCAGACATGTTTTCACATAAGATTGTATATAAATGACACTACTTGTATAACAGTGATGTTCATTTACAATTAGTAGTGTGTAATATCACAAGGAAACACAGACATACACACATGCAGGATTCTTTTCAGTATCCATCTACCAGTTTCACTCACGATGCTTTAACTAGCTGAGGGCTACAGCAGAAAGAGACGTGCCCAAGGTGTTACACAGTAGGGCTGAACCTGAAACCACAAGTCTGAAGCAAACATCAGGTCCACACAGTGATGCAGATAATTATAATAATTCATAATTACCTCTGCCTTAGCGAAAGCGAAAGTATTGTTTTCAGTTGTGTTTGTTTGTCTATCGACAAGAAATCTCAAGAACCGCTTGATGGAATCGGATGAAACTTTCAGAGATGTTTGGCCTCCTGACTGGCATGAACTGGTTAGATTTTGGGATCAATCCAGTACCGGACAAGGATTCTGGATGATTTGTTATATTTACTTTACATTGCAATCTTATGTTCACTTTCAAGTCTTTCTCAATTATCTCCCTATAGGTTGTTTCCAAAGTTTTCTTTTTGTTTCTCTATTATTAATTTTACTAGCGTCTCTATCTCAGTAGAAATTGATGGATAAAGAAATCAAACTACATAAACAAATGGCAGCAAAACCGTTCAGAAATTAAATAACACTAACATATTTTTGTAATATATATATATTATATATTATACATACATATTAACACTTTACAGTATACTTACATATATACATACATCTGTACATTGATCTAAAACAACAGGAATACTAAAGGAAGGCCATAATTTAAGAGAAGAGAAAACCAAAAGGTCTCATGTTATTCATTGAAAAATTCCTGAGTAGAACTTATTATTATTACCTCCACCTTTGAAACTATTTTGAATTGTGAATTTGTTAACTTTGGCTTGTAAAACATAAAATAAAAATGTTGGATTTAGACCTGGATCTTTAATCCCACCATGCCAACCACCTTTGAATATTGACAAAGAGAGATGTCTACGTGCTTGTTAGACTAGTTAGGAATATTTGCCAAACACCTTTAAATGGCACCTATCTTTTTAAAAAGAAGGGTCACAATGGATAATGTTATCCAGGGTACACAATGCCTGAATAAAAAAAATAGATGCACAATTAGAGCTTAACTGGGCTTTCTGTATGCTTGTGTGTGTGTGTGTGTGTGTCTACATGTATGTATGGGTATGTGCCCATGCTAGCATGGAAAGTGGATGTTAAACGATGATGAGGATGATGATGATGGTGATAATGTGTGTATGTCCTTGTGCATGTATCTGTACATTTGTGTGGGTGTCTGTGTGTATATGTGTTTGGCTGTGTGTACATGTGTGCTTGAGTATCTGTGCATGTGTGTGTGAAGTGCATGTGTATATGCTTATGTGCATAGAGGTGTGCATGTGTTCATGTTGTCAATGTAGATGTGTACATGTCTGTGTAGGTGTCCAAGTGTTTCTTTGCGAGTGAGCATATGCATGTGTGTGTATGTATGTTTGTATAAACAATAAAAACAAAACAACAGCAAGAACGTTACCTTGAATTTTTATGGTTGTTGGACCCGCAGATCCAGAAGTATTTTTCTGCGCAGCTCCAGTCAATAAGTTGCCAACCGAAACCATTTGTGGACCGGAGACAAGTCTCGCAACCATGGGTGTGGCAGTAGTCGCAGTCGACACCGATGTTCGGTTAGCTGTACTGAGAATGGTTTGTCCAGTCATCAGCGACTTACTACTATTCACACAAACAGTCGACGTCACGTGCTGTTGGTAAGGTAATAATTCCGGCTTGGATGTTATCACAACGGTAGCTTGGTGCAGTGAAGAGCCAGAAACTGCCCCGCCAGATTTGGTCACTATCTGACCAGGCAAAAGGTTCAGAGAGACCGGTTTGGCAGTGGCGGTCGATGTCCGTACCTGGCTAGCAACGGCGGATGAGCCACTAGTTCCTGTGGCTTGAGAAGGCACGATGGCAAAAGTCAAAGGTTTCGACAAGGTCGACGCTGACGCTGCTATGGTTCCTTGCACATGCGTTCCGGAAGCTTGCGTCTGTGCTTTCGTAATTTCAGAAATTGGTATGGTGGTCAGAGTGCCGCTATTACCAATACTGGTCACCGAGTTGCTGCTACCAATGCTTGGCGCTTGAGCAAGACTAAGATTAATCGTTGCAGGTTTAGCTGCACTCAGATTAGATTTTGGGCTTCCTTGTAAAGTTCGCGTCGTACTTGTAGCTACACGTGCATTTTGTGTGGGTTTGGGTGCCCTTGAGACCACAAGGTTTGGCATCGTAGGGATAACAGGTTCTTCAGGGTGTGCTGTACTGTCGGAGCTAGATACTGTGATGGAAGGCGAGGACTTTGAATTCTGTGCAGTTGATGATGATACTGTTGTTATTGCTGTACTTGTAGGAACCATTTCTTTAGATTTCTGAAAAGAAGAAAAAAAAAAGGATAAGATTATATTTTCTATCTTGTTGTACCCCCAATCTCACATCTCTTCTTTTCTCTCTCTCTTTCTTTCTCTCACCTTCCAGGTGGGTAAGCTATGTATTCACCTCTTCAGCAAGACATCTGCTCCTCTCCCTCTATCATAGTTTCTTATTCCTCTAGTCTATATCTAGCTTAGTTGATGGGGTTTTATCTTGCAAGCACTTGGTGACCTCACCGGTGCTGGTGCCACATAAAAAGCACCCAGTACATTCTGTTAAGTAGTTGGCGTTAGGAAGGGCATCCAGCCATAGAAACCATGCCAAAGCAGATTGGAACTTGGTGCAGCTCTCCAGCTTACCAGTTTCAGTCAACTGTCTAACCCATGCCAGCGTGGAAAGCAGACACTAAATGATGATGATGATGATGAGTGAATATTGATCTCTGGTCGGATTAACTATGTTATTGACCCCACTACTGAGTATAAAATTCCCAAATTGGTGTTTATTATGTTCAATATCATTTTACAGTTAAATCAAAGTAAAAAAAAAAAAAACTTACAGATTTGCTAGATTTCGGCTTTTGTAAAGATTTCTTGGCTTTGACAGCTGCTCCCTGAGCTTGGTGAATTTTTTCTGAAATTATGAAGAAAAAGAAATGAGAAGCACGAAGCATTTACAAGAGTAAAAATAATTTTCAATGATAGCAGAAAAAAATAAAACATTTAAAAAGAACAGAAATAAATTTATTTCTCAAACGCGTGATAATGCTATAAATAGCGTGATCAGGATAAATTATCCATTTATTGCAGAAAAATACGCTACTGACCAGCCATGAGACTCGAACTCACATCCCTGTGATTACGCGTCAAGTGCTTTGCCATTAAGCTAAACTGCCCAGCAACGAATTCTTCTGCAATTTTAGAACTTATAAATTTAGCTTCATAAGACGCTAACATTAAATTCAACTTTACGATGAAAGTAAACAAACAAACTTTGTTTGTTTACTTTCATCGTAAAGTTGAATAAAACATTTAAAATTTTACATGGAAAAGCACCCATGCCGGCGCTACAAACAAAAGCACCTTGTGCACTCTGTAAAATGGTTGGCATTAGGAAAGGCATCCAGCTGTAGAAACAGACGACTGGAACCTAGTGCAGCCCTCCGGCTTGCCAGCTCCTATCAAACTGTCCAACCCATGCCAGCATGGAAAACAAACATTAAATGATTATGATGATGGTGGTGATGGTGATCATGATAGCATTAATAAATTGATGAAAAAATTTTACATAAAAAATACAACAAAAAAAAAAAACCCAGCAATTACCAAATTCTTGTTCGGTCCGACTTCGATGTAAATAGATCCATAATTTCCTGTTCACGTCGTACTTTACACACGGGTCTTTCTCATAATGTAATCGATCCAAAGCACCACTAACCACTGTGTTTATCTGTAAACAAAACTAAACATGTCAACTTCCGGACCAGAAAAAGAACAATTTGCAAACAAATTCTTAACCAATAAATCAGTCAAACAATTTTGTTCTATTGTTATATTTCAGAATGATAATTTTGTTTTGCTTGCCAGATAAACACACACACTATATATTCATTCTTCATTGCATCTGTGTGTGTGTATGAGCTTGCCCACTACACTGTTGTATTCATGCCCCTTATATAGTTGTTACCATTATTGTCGTTGTTCTTAGTGGTACCAATACTTGGTATGTTGACTCTCCCCTCGCCTACATTTTCTCTTTTGTTGTTGGCTTTTTCCCTACAAAATGGTGAATTATTATCCTAATTCTTTAGACTATAAGGTACAAGGGCTAAAATCTTGACTGGCAGGAACTAGATGATTATATTGACCTCAGTGATCAAGCAGTACTTATTTTGAACAACTCTGAAAGGATGAAAGCCAAAGTCAACCTCGCCAGCATTTGAACTCAGAATGTAAAGCCAGAAAAATACTACTAAGCTAATGATTCTGCCAGCTTGCCTCCTTAAATAGTAGTAGTAGTAGTAGTAGTATGTTTTGTCTTGGTATAAAAGATGGCTACAGCAAATATTCTGCTCAATACCACAGATTTACTTGTCAGTTGTTTGACCTTAACCAGTTGATTATGTCCCTTGGTGGCTGACGATATGTGCATCTCTGATCATGAGCAGAAGTAGTGGGGGAGCATCATAGTCATGTGTTGAGAGGAATTCTTTGGAGTTTGAATGATTCACCTCTGGAAACATGGATGTTTCGTTCAACATTGAAAATGTAAAGATCTTGAAGACATACTATAAATCATTTTTTCCAAGACTCTAATGATTCTGCTAGCTTGCTGTATTAAGATGTGCTTACCTGTGCATCTGTAATGCCTGGCGCTAAGAATTGCGAATC
>NC_068993.1:10280043-10296436 GCF_001194135.2 Octopus bimaculoides
TACACTCTCTGAGTGGTTGGCGTTAGGAAGGGCATCCAGCTGTAGAAACTCTGCCAAATTTAGATTGGAGCCTGGTGTTGCCATCTGGTTTCACCAGTCCTCAGTCAAATCGTCCAACCCATGCTAGCATGGAAAGCGGACGTTAAACGATGATGATGATGATGATATATATATATATATATATATATATACGACAGGCTTCTTTCAGTTACCATCTACTAAATCCAATCACAAGGCACTTGCCCAAGGTGTGTGTGTGTGTGTGTGTGAGTGACTGTGCCTCTTTATTTTGACATCACGTGATAGTTGTTATATTTTTTTTATTTCTAGTAACGATGTACAGTATTAGGACAAATCATATAACAATTTATCATTTTCGCTCAGATTAATCTTTCAAATATATAAGTAAATAGCAAACAGGTTATAATGTAGGAAAAGATTAATATAATCATGGAAACGAAACCAAATCAGACTGGAACCTAGTGCAGCTCCCTGGTTTGCCAGGTCTGTTCAAACCATCCGACCCATTCCAGCATGGAAAACAGATGTTAAATGACGATGATGATGATGACAATGATATATATATATGATGGACTTCCACAGTTTTCATCTAACAAATCCACTCACAAGGTTTGGTTAGCTTGGGGCTATAGTAGAAGACACTTGTCCAAGGGGCTGGGCAATGGGACTGAACCCAAAATCACATGGTTGGGAAGCAAGCTTCTTAAGCACACAGCTGCAGCCATACCTACAATGAAGCTATCATCATCATCACAATCATTTAATATCCGTTTTCTATGCTGGCATGGGTTGGATGGTTTGAGAAGAAGTGGCAAACCAGAGAGTTGCACCAGGTTCTATTTTCCGCTTTGGTATGGTTTCTACAGCTGAATACTCTTCCTGATGCCAACATTGTGTACTGGGAACATTTTATGCGGTACCGACACCAGCAGGGTTGCCAACTTGTAAGACAAAGACGTCTCAGCTGGGAGAGGGAGTGGAACTATGGGAAGTAACTTTTGAAACAAGCTATATATTTGTTGAGACGAGAGCTCTATCCTAGGTAACAGAGAGTGACAGCAATCTACTTACCTAGCGTTAGAATAGTGACATAAGACGGCCGATCTGACACCAGTAGAGCATGTTCCCTTGCTTTATTCATTGTGTTATCTTTACTGTACACTCCTTTCACCGGGCCAACCACCGAATCATAGCCATGCATGTGATATGTGAAGCCAAGATGGGGACATTCAAACCGTTTTCTTTCCTGGAAGTACGAACAAAAAAAGACAAAAAATTAACAATAAGCAAGACAAAAAAATTAGGAAGGGCATCCAGCTGTAGAAACTCTGCCAAATCAGATTGGAGCCTGGTGTAGCCATCTGGTTCACCAGTCCTCAGTCAAATCGTCCAACCCATGCTAGCATGGAAAGCGGACGTTAAACGATGATGATGATGAGTATGTGCAATAGAGTGGTGGTGATGGGAGGGGGGGGCACTCAGCAAGTTAAAAATCTTTGATGTAGGTTCAACTCCTGGTTGAATCACTTCACTCCACTTACTACACGAACCTGCAATTTGTCACCAACAAGGAGAAAAAAGTGGGGAGGGAGAGAGAAAGATACACATAGACAGAAAGAGGGATTAGATAAAGACAGAAATCCTCATCATTTAACATCCACTTTCCATGCTGGCATGGGTTAGACAGTTTGACAGAAACAGACAAGTCAGAAGACTACACCAAGCTCTACTGTTTGTTTTGGCATCGTTTCTGCAGCTGGGTGCCCTTTCTAATGCCAACCACTTTACAGAATGTCGTGAGTGCTAAAGAACTTGGATTTATATTTTTATCACATTATAAACTAAACAAATACCAGAGAAGTGCTCAGTGGTAAAGAGTCATAAAGCATGCTGAATATATTGGTTTGTGAAATCATTTATGCTCCAACAACACAGCAATTAATTAACTTGGAGAGTGGGTACCTGGCTCTTTTCTAGGGACGATAATTGTAATAAATTAAGATCAAAGACCAGATGTAAAATTACACTTTTTTATGACTGTCATACTTGCTGTCCTTCAATCCTATCATACGAACACCAACCATGCCCTCCACCTCTTCAACTTCTTTCCTCTCTCTCTTCAGGATTCTACAAATGTAATATCCTTGTATGCTGTCTTCATACTCAAATCTGCTGTTCTCACTCTATGCACTCATCCTCCCTTCCCTATTTACTTTGGCCCCCTACCCCACTCCCCACAACTCAGCTACTTCAATACATCTTCTTTAGTGACTTCTGCCTAACAATCCCCATTACTTCTATCTTTCCCAGAGTTTTCACTCCTCTCCTTCAAGAGGGATGAAAGTTTAGTGTGACATTCTAGTCAATATTTCACACACCCGAGCCAGCAAGAGACCAAGAATAAATGTACAGAATGTAGACAAGTTGTCTGAGAGACAAGGCAACAATTAAATAAGCTTAAATATACCTGTTCTTTGAAGCTGCTTTTTTCTTCTTCCGTCGTGGGTTTCACAACGTAATTAGTTTTCCTACAACACAGAAAGGAAAAGACATTTTCTCAACAGCAAAAAAAAAGGGGGGGGGTTACAACTTAGTAAATGGTGGATATTTTTAGACTTTTTCTTTTATATTTTTTTCATGTCAATAGGGGAGTGATTAAACTGACCAATTTAATTACATTAAGGAATTAGTACAGTAATTCTTTTTTTAATGCCAACACCACAACCATTAACTGGAAATGCTATCTATTCTCAATAGAGCTGCATACAATGAGCAGGGCAATATATTTTTTACCTATTACTTGTTTCAGTCATTGGACTGCAGCCATGCTGGAGCACTGCCTTGGAGAGTTTAGTTGAACAAATTGACCCGAGTATTGATTTTTAAGCCCGATGGTTTCTTTTGCCAAACCACTGATAAACTAATGACTGTTATTAATAAATTAACTGACAAATTGGCCGTTGTTTATAAACTAATAAACAAATTACTGTTATAAGTAGCAACAAAGCAAACTGAAAAAAAATAAATAAATAAAAAACAACAACTCTAAAACAGAAATAAAGTAAAGCTACATCAATACTTACACTCTGGGAGGAGGGGTTGTTCCTTGATTATTTTCGGGGTTTTCATTTAATTTTCCGTCTTTCTTCTGCAACCAAAACTTACACAACTGACCAAGCTCATCATCAGCGTCTCGACCATTGCCGATCCACCGCCATTGCTGAGCTCTTTCTTTATAGTCAATCAATGGAATAAAATTATCAATTTGGAAGCCTGAAATTAATACAGGATGCACTCTATACAATTTATTACAGATTTTGCAATCATTTTCTTAACCCTTTAACATTTAAAACAGCTTATATCCGGCCAAAATATTTTGTTTGTTTCATATTCAAACTGGCCAGATCCAGTCTCTCACACCTACCCTACAATATCATGCTAAAAGTAAATAATCCCATAACTGAAACCTCAAAACTATGAGATAATGCACGAGTAATTCAAAACAATATGAATAAATAATCAGTACATTTGACAAACGGGGAGACGCAATGGCCCAGTGGTTAGGGCAGCGGACTCACAGTCGGAGGATTGTGGTTTCGATTCCGAGACCAAGTGTTGTGTGTGTTTATTGAACGAAAACACCTAAAGTTCCACAAGGCTCTGGCAGGAGATGGTGGCAACCCCTGTTGTACTCTTTCGCCCCAACTTTCTCTCACTCTTTCTTCCTGTTTCTTGAGTAAAGTTGCGATGGACTGGCGTCCCATCCAGCTAGGGGGTGGGAACACATGTGCCATAGAAACCGGGCCCATGAGCCTGGTTAGGATTTAAAAAGGGTGCATAAATAAATAAATAAACATTTGACAAACTAATCTGAATGCTAAAGGGTTAAAGGTTGTATGAGTAGAAAAATTAGGTAGTTTTTGTAAAAAAAAAAATTTATATGATTCTATATTTGTGAGATGAGGAATTTATATTATGTACATTGTCTACATTAGTAGACAAGGTATTTGTTTTAGCAACACCGAAAGGATGAAAGGTAAAGTCAATTTCATCAGGGTTTGAACTCAGAACGTAAAGCCAGATGAAATGATGCTGCTAAGTATTTTGCCTGGCATGCGAATGGTTCTGCCAGCTTGCTGTCTTTAAAAAAACTTCATTTGTGGATTTAAAACGTCAATTAAACATACAAAAGAAACAGCCACTTACCATAAACATCACCTGAAAGAAACTTTAACGCAGACACAACATTTTCAACCCAGTTATTCTGTAGACTTATCCACTGATTAAGAGAACTTGTGGGGGATTCTTGCCACTCTTTCACTTTATCATCTAACTGAAAAATTATAAAAATACACCGAATAAATTAGGTACCTGAAAAATTATTCATTTTCGTAAAATCTTCATAGTTTAGGACACCCAGTGGTTCTTCACCATTTTCATCTATGGACCCTCTTGATGACTATTTAATTCCATGGACCCTAAATAAACTGCTACGGATCCCTAATTTACTATTTTGCTGGTATGGATCTCTCCAAAATTTTATATGGACCCCCAGTTAAGAATCACTGGTTTAGAAGAAGAACTGGAGTAATTATCTTTTATCTTGCTTCAGTCGTTAGACTGTGGCCATGCTGGGGCACTGACTTGAAGAATTTTTAATCAAAGGAATCCACCCCAGTACTTATCATTTTAAGTCTGGTACTTATTCTATCAGGCTCTTTTGCCGAACTGCTAAGTTGTGGGGACATAAAGTGGTTGGCATTCGGAAGGACATCCAGTAGTAAAAATCATGCCATAATTAATCTCGCCTGTGCTTAGTGTAAAAAGCTCTGAGTCCACTCTGCAGAGTGGTTGGTGTTAGGGAGGGCATCTAGCTATAAAAAACTTGCCAAAACAGACAGAGTAGCATAGGGTAGTTTTCCTACCTGGCCAGCTCCTGTGAACCATCCTACCCATGCATGCATTGATGATGATGATGATGATGATGGTAAACACACCAACAATGTCAAGTGGTGGTGGTGGTGGTGGGGGGACAAACACAGACACAAACACACACACACAAAACAGTCTTCTTTCAGTTTCTATCTACCAAATTCACTCACAGGGTTAGCATATGCAGATTCACACAAAGTTACTACTATGAAAAGACATTACATTATAACTGAACCAACAGGGAAATTTCTATATGGTTGTTTGTAATCCTTGATGAAACAACTCCAGTTGTCTCAACACAAAACATTGTTTATTAAGTGTCATCCAATCAATGGACACAATTCTATCATGTGACGTTTTTTCACTCCCACATTATTTATTATTTAAGCCTACATGGATTGGCGTTAAGAAGGGCATCCAGCTGTAGAAACTCTGCCGAATCAGATTCGAGCCTGGTGTAGCCATCCGGTTTCACCAGTCCTCAGTCAAATCGTCCAACCCATGCTAGCATGGAAAGCGGACGTTAAACGATGATGATGATGATGATGATAATGATGATGATGACATGGATTCATCCAAGGGGACACTTTATTGACTCTACCAGGTGACATTAGATAAACATCAACTCAGTGTTGTGGATTTAATCTTTTTGTCGTAGCATTGCTTACTGTGGCTCAGAGGAGTTCATTTTGCACCATGCGCAATTGAAGTTACAGTTCACCATTTTGCACTTGGGTCTGGAATTGTCGCAATGTTTGTTTCATTCATTAATAAACCTATGGTCTGAGCAAATATCATTATTCATCCTATGTTATGACACTGGAAATAAAAGCCAAATCTCCCTCAAATTACATCCAACAGGTTTCAAAAGAGACAGTGATCAAGACCTTTGGTGACATGCTGGGCTTGAGAAGACTCGTCAAGCAAAGTAAAATCGCAGTTGGGGGTCAATGCTTGTGCCATGTAATTGGCACATGAAAAGCACCCACTACACTCTTGGAGTGGTGTTAGGAAGAGCATCCAGCCATAGAAACCATGCTGAATCAGACTGGAACCTGGTGCAGCTCTCCAGCTTACCAGTTCCAGTTAGACCGTCTGACCCATACCAGCATGGAAAGCAGACGTTAAATGGTGATATTGAAAAGAGAGAGACATCATGGACAGTGCAGTTCATGGCTGGAACACTTTGTGCTGTTAGCCTACCTAATCAAGCCTGACTAAGCATTAGACAAAATCAACATTGAAGACATTTCTTGAAGAAATGACGCAACAACAACAACATTCATCAAATTAACCCATTAGCATCCACGGTCCTTTTTTTAGGACCAGAAGGATAATCCATCATATTTCTGCAACACCTGTATTTTTCTGAGATATCTTTAGTTAGTCATCAAAACTGGGGTGTTTTTCAAATATTATAATAAAAAAGATTTTTGGTAATAAATCAAATAAAAAAATTGGGGCATAAATGGGTTAAGGAAACTATTTTAAAGAATGGTCAAGACACTTACCTTTGCTGTGGTCACTTTGGCATCAGGAAATTCACAAATGAGATCTCTTAGCAGACTGAAAAAACTGTCATACTGACCAAATGGTAACTTGGGTGGTAGAGTCCTGAAAGACAACAGGTACCTGCTAGTCAGACATCTCAAAAACAAACAAAAGTGCAATGGTGAACAAGTAATTTTTCAAGATAGAAAATGGCTATTATAAGACTATATTTTATGTTGGTGCCACATAAAAAGCATCCAGTCCATACAGTAAAGTGGTTGGCATTTGGAATGGCATTCAGCTGAAAAAGCCATGCCAAAACTGAACTCGCCTGTGCTGGTACCAAGTAAAAAGTACTCAGTCCACTCTGTGGGGTAGTTGGTGTTAAGAAGGGTATCCAGCTGTAAAAACTATGTCAAAACAGACACAGAAATCTGGTGCAGGCTTCTGCCTGGTCAGCTCCTGTCAAACCGTCCAACCCATGCCAGCATGGAAAGCAGACATTACTCTTTTACTCGTTTCAGTCATTTGACTGCGGTCATGCTGGAGCACCGCCTTTTAGTTGAGCAAATCGACCCCAGGACTTATTGTTTGGAAGCCTAGTACTTATTCTATCGATCTCTTTTGCCGAACCGCTAAGTTACGGGGACGTAAACACACCACCATCGGTTGTCAAGCGATGTTGGGGAGACAAACACAGACACAAGCATATACACACACATACATATATATATATATATACATATATATATATATATATTTATATATACATATACATATATACGACGAGCTTCTTTCAGTTTCCACCTACCAAATCCACTCACAAGGCTTTGGTCAGCCCGAGGCTATAGTAGAAGACACTTGCCCAAGGTGCCACGCAGTGGGAATGAACCTGGAACCATGTGGTTGGTAAGCAAGCTACTTACCACACAGCCACTCCTGCGCCATTAAATGATGGTGATGATGATGATAATACACACACACATGCACAAACTCTTGCATCTTTGCACCATTGTAACCCTATCTGTTTACTGTGGAGGTCACGTTGTTAACTGAAACGAATGGGTATCATCTAAAAATATCTCACCAGGAAAAATAATCAAAAATCTACTTACTCTTGAAGGGGGAATTCAGGAACAACACATTCTTCCTCTCTCGCAAGCAATTCTGGTATTTCGATTCCACTAACATCTTCCTGGTTGGCAACGCTGCTCTTCTTAGCAATGCTGTCGACTCGGTTTGCTTTTAATTTCTTCAGCTTCTCACCCTTTTTCTTCACCTTCTTCATAATTGCTGGACTTGATGCTGTCTCTTCAGAAACAGCTGTGAAAGTTAAAAAGATAAAAAAATATAAATATAAGGGGACTACATAAGAGGAATGCAAGAAGGACTTCATTTCCAGGTGGAGCCCTTTCAATTGTTCCACTTTCCCAATGTCCTTAGGGAAGGCAGAAACATCACTTTGTGTGTGTGTGTGTGTGTATGTGTGTGTGTCATCATCTTCATCATCATTTAACATCCATTTTCCATGCTGGCAGGAGCTGGCACGCCAGAGGACTGTACCAAACTCCACTGTCTGGTTTGGCATGCTTTTTTTACATATATGTGAGTGTGTGCATGTCATCATCATCATCGTTTAACGTCCGCTTTCCATGCTAGCATGGGTTGGACGATTTGACTGAGGACTGGTGAAACCAGAAGGCTACACCAGGCTCCAATCTGATCTGGCAGAGTTTCTATAGCTGGATGCCCTTCCTAACGCAAACCACTCAGAGAGTGTAGTGGGTGCTTTTATGTGCCACCGGCACGGGGGCCAGTCTGGCGGTACTGGCAACGGCCACGCTCAAGTGGTATTTTTTACATGCCACCTGCACAGGATTCAGTCCAATGTTTTGTTCACATGCCATCAGCACGAGTGCCAGTAAGGTGAAACTGGAAACCATCACGCTCAAATGATGCTTTTTACGTGCCACCAGCACGGAAGCGAGACCACTGCTCTGGCAGTGATCCCGCTAGTTAAATCAATTTCATTATTATATTTAAACTGCTTGGCACCTGGCTAAGCAGCAATAGCAGCAACTCTCCAACTGTTGGTGGTGATGTATTTTCTTATGGTGGTAATGGAAGATGGTACTGGCGGCGTGTGTTATGATGTTGGTCATAGTCACCGTAATATTTATGTAGGTGTCACCAGCCCATCTCCGACTGACTGCTTATTTTACAGGTTAAGGGGAGGATCAATATAGCTCCGTTGATATGAAGATTTCCAAGGTTAGTATGGAGGCGTCTTTGTTTGGTGATGTTGCTGCATTTGGTTTAGAGAAAGGCGCATCAATAGTGAGATTCTTCTTCATTCAGACGTGGAATAGTCAGACTCTGCTACTGATGTAACAGTTACTGCATATGAAGCATCGCATTTCTGAATGAAGAGCACCTCACTACCAACACAGCTTCCTTCCAAAGGGTAAAGGGTAAAGACCACCTTTGGTCATGAATGACCATGGAATTGCACCTACAAAGTTCTCTTCCGAGGAACAAGTATGTTTTTATGGAAGACCGACAGTCACACATGCGTACCAGGCTCCCATCTACACTCACCAATGTTATCCAAGGAAATGGCTGATACAGCTTAGCACCAGTGACGTCGCAACTTGTTTCTACAGCTGAGTGAACTGGAGCAACATGAAATAAAGTGTCTTGCTCAAGAACAAAACACACAGCCTGGTCTGAAAATCGAACTCACTACCTCATAATTGTGAGCCCGACATTCTGACCACTGAACCATGCCCCTTCACATAAAGTAGTAATAGTTCTGACATTGATGATAATGATAATGATAAAATGATGGAGTTGATAGTTGTTACGGTAACAATGGTAAAATATCTTAGCAACAATCAAAGAAAAAAATAATTACAAATATATTTACCAGAAGGAGACTTTGGCGTTGGTTTTCTAACGGCCTGGCATCGAGCCAGAATATCTAAGAGTGTGATTGAGCTGATGTCCAGTTCAGGTTGTTCCTTCAAAATGGAAAAGAAAATCATTTAGCAATAATAACAATCATCATCGTCATCATCATCATCATCATTAAACATCCGTATTCCATGCTGACATGGGTTGGATGGTTTGACAGGAGCTGCCCAGCTGAAGAGCTGCCTGGGCTCCATTTGTCTGTTTCAGCATGGTTTCTACGGCTGGATGCCCTTCCTAATGCCAACCACTTTACAAAGTGTACAAGATGCTTTCGACGTGGCACTAGCTAGTGCAAGGAAGGAAAGCAAAGTTGACCTTGGAAGGATTTGAACTTAGAGCACAGAAAATCAGAACAAAATACCATGGGACATTCTGTCTGAAGCTCTTGTGATTCTATCAATTTGCTGCAACTTGCTAAATCTGTAAGAATGTCATTTTTAGAATACTTACCCCATTTTCTGTTTTCCGCCGTTTATAATCTCTTAACATAGCTTTATAATCTTCATCGGAAAATTCTATGGGGCTTAAAGGACGCCTGACCGTTTTTCTTTGACCATTGCTATCTTCTGTAAACAATAAGGATAGAATAAAAATAAAATTGTTTCATCATTGGGGGTAGGGTACAGTTAGACTAATCTGCAACAGTAAAGAATAAAATACTTTTTGTACCAGTTTCTTAGTTTTTAACTTCAGAAATTCAAAAAAAGTCTAACATTATGGCATGGTTCACACATCACTAAAACTTCATGATGGCAAGACTAGGGGGTGGAGGGCATCACTCTCACTCTGCCTCCTTCGCTTGATCTTCCCTCTGGTTACGTAACCATGTATCTCCTTCACAGAAGCATACCTGTTTCTGTCCTCTTTCTGGATAACCAATGTATCTCCTCTTCAGCAGTACACCCGTTTCTGCCCTCATTCTTGATCAATCTCAGGGAGCGAAATGAAATCAATCCCAAAGAGATTAACTGCACAACAGACTATCAAGCTGGTCTTAGCAAGATTTGAACCTGTGATGCAAAACGTCAGAACAAATACCACAAGGCATTTTCTCTGACGTTTTAACAATTGCCAATTCGCCACTTTAGCCTAACTACTGATACTCACCGACAATTTCTCCGTTTGCTACTGTCCTAGTCGAGTAAGTAGCTACGACTGTTGATGCTGCCGGTTCAGGAGATGATGGTGGATATAAAGTCTGCAGCAAATGCTTCCGGCTTTTTTGAGCATCTGAAAAAAAAAGTTGTAATTTAAAATCAAACTTCAGAACATCAGGCAAAATGTAGAAGAATAATCAGACATATTCTCCAAAGCACCAGGACAAACTGGATTATGCAGTCCTAGATATACTGTGTACAAAAACAAAACAAAACAACAAATGATCACAGTCAAAAAAGCTTCGTTAAGAAATCTAATTAAATTAAATTATTAAAAAATATTGGCTTGAAATTTTGACACAATGCCAGCAAATTTGGGGGAAGGGGGTAAGTCGACCCTGGTGCTTGACTGGTTCTTATTTCATCGACCCTGAAAGAATGAGAAGCAAAGTCGACCTCAGCAGAATTTGAACTCAGGACGTAAAGATAGATAAAATTCCACTAAGCATTTTGTCCAGCATACTAACGATTCTTCTAGCTCACCACCTTCAAATTAATTAGAAATATTGATGGTAATCAAATTAAATTTCATTTGTTGGTGCCACAATAAAATTACCAAAGCCTTGTGAATAGATTTGGTAGATAAAAACTGTTTTTTTCTCGTTATTTTCAAAATTAATTTGAAATGAAAACAGCATGTTTCAACACAAATATGGTAATCAAAGGGTAAAAAATATCTACACTGTAACAAAGGAAGCTTATTTCAAAAATCTTGAATACATATATAAAACAAAAACGTTAAATAATACATATTTTCATGAGGCTGTTGATGACATATCTGCTGGCACAACACAAGTGAACAATGAATCTATGACTCATTGCTTTGATGAAAAATAGCTGAAAACTATTCACAAAACTTACTTGGATCTTCCACCTCTTCTTCCGAAGAAGAATCCTCTGCATTGCATTCTTCCTGGACCGCTTTCAGAATTCTGGAAATAAGCAAAGATTGGTAAATTTGTTAAGAAATAAATTCCCAAACGAACACACACACGTATACATTAATCTTCTAGGTACAGAGTAGTAAACTCTTTACAAATCAAATGGAAAAATAGTGTAAAGATGCATTAGTAGCACCCTCTGAATATCAATTTCCTTGCTTTATATATATACATGTATACATGTTGATGAGGACACATGGCCAACAGCTTAGAGTGTTGGACTCACAACCATGAGATCACAAGTTCAACTTCTGGCTCAAGCAATGCATTGTGACCTTGGGCAAGACACTTCATCTCTTGTTGTTCCAATCACCTCAGTTGAAAATGAGTACAAACAGTGGCAGCTGAGGTGGGAGTGGGGGATAAGGGGTTTAACCATGTGACAGACTAGTGTCCTGCCCAGGACATGAGTTGTCTGATATTTTCAGTTGCTTGATGACTTAAAAATCCAAGAGAAGCTCTAGCATAATGAACCTGTTGATTCGAGAGGGGATAGTCAATTACATCAACCCCCAGTGCTCAACTGGTACCTATTTCATCAACCCTAGAAAGATCAAAATAAAAGTCAACCTCAACAGCATTTGAACCTCGAATATGAAGACAAGAAATGCAGCTAAGCATGTTCTCCATGTTGGCTAATGATTCCGCCAACTTCCCACCTTACTACATATTGGTTTCAAATTTTGGCACAAGGCCAGCAATTTCGGGAGATGGAGTAAGTTGATTACATCGACACCAGTACTCAACTGGTACTTATTTCCTCAACCCAGAAAGGATGAAAAAGAAAGTCAGTGTCAGTGGTATTTGAACTCAAAACATAAAGATGGACGAAATACCGCTAAGCATTTTGTCCAGCATGCTAATGCTTCTGACAGCTCACCACCTTACTACATTTTACAAAGTAATAATGGACATTTATAATCAGCAACTGGCACTAAAACAAGAGTCATTTGTTCATTTTGGATATCTTAAAAGTATCTAGTCTAGTCTTGTATTGTTGGCATCAGCCTACCTGCTGCCACGTTAATAAGAAGAAATACTAAAAGTCAAAGACAAGACACGTGAATGTAAAACAACAGGAATTTGATAACGCGAATCACTTCACCCTACCTACAATACCGCTTGTTTACAACATGCTCGATACTTTGATCAGCGGGTGGAGGAGGCGTGTAACAAAACTTTGGCAGTTCGTCGGGTGGCAACCTTGATACCATCTCAAACACATGCTGCAAATAAAACAAATGAGTCTTGAGAATTACAAATTTCAATAAAATTCCATACAACAAGGTGCATTTGTGCAACAAGTTGGGATGGTTTTGCAGACTTGCACCTTTGTACCTGACTTGCTCCACAACCATTTCTTATTTGAACATGCCTTTCTCTATACGGAGTCAGTGTAGTGCCATGCAAAAAGCATCCAGTACACTTTGTAAAGTGATTAGCATTAATTAGAAAGGGGCTTTCAGCTGTAAAAGACATGCCGAAGCAAACATTGGAGCTTGGCACAGTTTTCTGGCTCATCGGCTCCTATAAAAATGCCCAACTCATGCCAGCATGGAAAATGGATGTTAAACAGCAACAATGACGATGATGATAAATGTGTGTGTGTGTATACAGTAGTTGTCCCATCTCGCTGCACTCTGAATGCCAATTTTACCAAAATTGATGCTAAACAGCAGCAATCGCCATCGTCGCTATCACCATCATCATTTAATGTCTGCCTTCCATGCTGGCATGGATCGGACGGTTTGACAGGAGCCCACATGCACCAGGCTTCTGTGTCTGTTTCCGCAGGGTTTTTACAGCCGAATGCCCTTGCTAAAAACAGCCACCCAACAGAGTGAACCCATGATGATGATAACTCTGTGTCTGTGTGTGTGGTGTATATGCAGAATTTGTTCCGTCTTGCTGTACTCTGAGTTCCTATTCCACCATGGTCAACTTTTCCTTGAATCCGTTCAACATGAAAGACAATGTAGTGAATTGATGGCATTGTTAAATAAGGTACCTCACAGTATTGTTTGGATTGCCCATGTTCTGGGTACTCGGGTGGTAAATTTAACCCACCACTCATCCAATACTTGGGTACCTTGAGTTAGAATCTATTCTGTTGCAAGCAATTGAATCAGGCGTCCGGCATAGAGATAACTTTCTCCCTTCCTCCCACTAGTCTTGGAGGCTCTGAAAAACCAAGGAATCATAGGCACCACCATTTTTTTTTTTTTTGTTCTGATAAAGCAGCATAAAAATACAAACTGTGAACCAGTGATTGGTCTGTTATGAAGTTTATAATCACAAAATGCCGGATATAAAACGAAATACAATCTAACGGGTTATACTCAAACCATTTTCACCCTCCCTTTACTTTCAAGTTGAACAATTGAAGAATTACAATTGACATTAAATACAAGTTATGTCTACTACTACTAAAGAAGAAGAAAGAGGAAGAGGAGGTGGTTGTCATTGGTTAACATCCATGTTCCATGCTGGTATGGGTCAAACAGTTTGACAGGATCCAGTGGGTCCAAGAACTGCCCCATACTCCGCTGTCTGCTTTGCCATAATCTCTACAGCTGGATGCCCTTTCAAATGCCAATCATTTTACAGAGTGTACTGAATGGTTATCTTCCTGCCATGCAGCACACAAGCCTACAAGACCTGAACAGGACTACGAAACCCAATGTAGTAATAATATGAAATAAAAATATAGAGGCTAACAACAATATCTTACCTGACGAGACAAAATAACATCCTTAAAGAGTTTAGTATAATATCTCTGTTGCCTCATTTTATAGTCCCGAAATTTAAACTTTCGGTATAAATGAGGATATTTTAAAATTTCGGATGTAAAAGTTCCACCTACAAAAGACACGGTTCACAAATGTATTATTTCAAAAGTAAAAATGAAGAAAATTACAGTCAATTGTACACTACTACTACTACTACCACTGCAGCAACAACAACAACAACAAGCATGTAAAGGTTAAGTTTTCCCTGCTAAAGCAGGAGTTAGCTTCAAAGACCTCACAGCATTTTTCTCCATATTCTTAACTCTTTACATCCATCTCGCCCTTATATCCTCTGCTGTCATGCTTTGCCATGTCTTTCTTGCTCTTCCCTTTCTTTTACTTTCTTCCATATTCCTTTCCATCACCCTCTCACCCAGTCACATTCATTTTTCTCAGCACATGACTCAGCCATCTCATCCCATTTCTTTTCACAACATTCATTATATGCTCTATCCTCACCATCCTCTGCAATTCACTGCCTTTCCTCTTCCTCGGTAATATTCCACTCATCCACTGCATCATTCTCCTTTCTTTTCTTTCCAGCCTTCTCTGCTGCTTCACATTAGTTATCTACGTCTTGCTCTGATAAATCACGGCACTTGACTACGCAGTATACAAAGGCATGTGGTGGAGTCATTAGAGTGTTCAGCTCACGACTGTAAGGTCATGAGTTCAATTCCCTACAGCACGTTATGTCCTTGAGCAAGACACTTTATTTCATGTTACTCCAATCCACTCAGCTGGCAAAAATGGGTAATACCTGCACTTCTATGATCAACCTTGTCACATTCTGTGCCACACTGAATCTTCCTGAGAACTATGTGAAGAGTATGCATGTCTGCAGAGTGATCAGCTATTTACAAATTAATTTCAAGAGCAAGCTGTTCCATTGATTGGATCAACTGGAATCCTCGTCATTGTAACAGTTTTCCAGTTTCAGTGATACTCCCCTTCTCATTTACTGTGCCACTAAGTTCCCAGACGTTGCTCTATGCGCATCTCAATCCTAGCCAGTCACCAAGTCTGACCCACCTCCTCCATGCAATGTGTCTCCTATGTAGCAAAATACTTTCTCATGCCTTCCAACTTCATGTCGTTTCCAAGATCCGGTTCAACATTCTCTCCTTCTGCAGCTCCCACTATGTAGCTGCTGTTATATAATAATCCTCATAATAATCCTACGTAGCTGCTGTTACATAATAATCCTCACGCACCCCTGCCTTTTCAACAAGTTCACTAAGTACACAATCCATGGGTAATTGACTGATGTGATAACACACACACACACATGCAAATTTAAACAATACCATTTTGATACACAGTTAATAAAAATAAAACTATATAAATGAAAACAAACAAACAAAATACAATGATTTGACCCTTTAGTATTCAAACCAGCCATATCAGACCCAAATATTCAACTTATTTTATGTTCAAATTGACCAGATCAGGCCCCTTACACCTACCATACAATGTAATTCTAAAACTATACAATCACAAAATTACAAAATAATCTGAATGCTAAAGGGTTTAAGGTTATTTATTCTACCTTTTAGCTTCATGTGGAACTTTTTCACGGGGTTACCAAATTTAAAATTTTCTCCACTTAACAACCGCCTGTTAATAAAGAATTAATAATAAAGAAACGATAGGGAAAAAGGGAAAGAAATAGACATAGAACAGCTGAATTTATAGAATGCAATAATGAAGACTGAATTAATGATTAACTGTAGAAGTATGATTTAGTAACAAAAAAAAAAAAGACAAGAGTGCAGAATAGTTTCAATTTCTGGTTTTAACTAATCCATTTTGTTTATATAGTATCTATGGGAAATATTTATATCATAATGTTTTTCCCATAGCCAGACGTGTTTTTTATAGGAAATTAATTGGAAATGAATGACACTGTTTGTATGACAGTCACTCCCAGTTTCAAGTGATGTCAACACACAAGGAAACACAAACATACACATGCCCACACACACACACAGATATATACATAACAAGAAGTAAAAGGGATTAATCAATCCATCAGGTATCTTTAAACGTTCAGTGTTAAACAAATTATATTTCTTCTTCATGTTCTTTT
>NC_068993.1:10297035-10300471 GCF_001194135.2 Octopus bimaculoides
AATATATATATATATATATATATATATATAAATACATATATAATATATATAAATACATATAATATATATATATATAGGTTGGGCTTCTTTCAGTTTCCATATAGCATATCCATTCACAAGGTTTTGATTGTTCCAGGGTTATAGTACAATTTACTTGCCCAAGGTACCACACTGTGGGACAGAATTCAAAGCCATGTGGTTTAGGAACAAACTTCTTAACCACATACCCACACCTCCAAAATTTGCAAAATTGCGAACAATGTCAAAAAATATTTTGATAAGACAGCAGATAACTCTCTGAAATTACAGGTATTTAGAAACAGATTTGGAAACCAAATTCTAATATTTGAAACACTTACTTGACAGTTGTCTGTTTTTGTTCTTGATCATCAACAGGAAATGTAGGCAGAAATTTCTGAAATTTTGTATAAAAATTCTAAATGAACTTATTGCTAAAAATGTTCTGAGTATAAAATGATATTTAGAATATTATAAACATCCATGTAAAAAGCACTGATGCTGGTACCACATAAAAAGCACTGGTGATAGTGTCGCATAAAAAGCACTGGTGTTGGTGCTACATAGAAAACACGCTGTACACTCTGTAAAGTGGTTGGCTTTCGGAAGGGTATGCAGTTGTAGAAACCAAGCTAAAACAGACTACAGATCCTGGTGCAACCCCTGGCCTTGTCAACTCCTGTCAAACTGTCCAACCCATGCCAGCATGGAAAATGGACAATAAATGACGACGACGATGATGACTATGCTGATGGTGAATTTGAGAGAGAGCAAAGAGATACAGTCCACTGATGGGATTTGAACTAATGAATCTATCACTTTGCAGGTAGTTGTATTACCAATCACACTACAGAACACCTTACAGTCTCTCTCTGTCTTAAATCAGGTAATTACAAACAACTTCATTTTTTTAATAACTGAGCTATTTTTACCTCTATAATAGAATCGGTCATTTACTTAGCATGAATAACAATTTCAAATCTTGGCACATAGTCAGCTGGTTCCACGCAAAAAAGCACCGATAACAGTGCCACATAAACACACACTCTGTAAAGGGGTTGGCATTAGAAAAGGCATAGAAACCAGGCCAAAACAGACAAATGGAATCCAAGACAGCCCTTCAGCTGGTCACTTCCTGTCAAACTGTCCAACCCATGCCAGCATGGAAAACAGATGTTAAATGATAATAGTGACGATGAAGATGATGGAGTTAATCAATTACACCCCCCCACCACTACTTGACTGGTATTTTGTTTTATCAACCCTGAAAAGATGAAAGGTAACGTTGACCTTTGTGGTATTTGAAACCAGAATATAAAGACTCTGAAGAAACGCTGCTAAGCCTTTTGTTCAACATGGCAATGAATCTGCCAGGTTACCATCTTATTTAGTGCGTATAATAATATTCAATATCTTTCCAAAACTAAAAGTCCATTACTTACCATGAGATGATGGCGTTGGGCTGGTGTGAGCACTTTTTCCCAGGTTTCAAAATTGATTACTTCATTAAATATAAAACTCTGAAAAACAATAAATAATAATTATGAATAAGTTAACTGCCAAGATTTTCGATATTCTTATATTGAAAATCATGATACAAACTAATTTGATTCAAAAACGAGCACAAACTTAGTCACAAGTCTTTTGCTCTTTTCTGTCATCTCAAATTAATACAATTGGCAGTGTGTCTCTATGTCTTTGTTTGTCCATCTCCTCTCTAACATATATACCAAAGGCAGTTACCTGCTTTGATACTTTCTCTCTCTCTCTGTATTTCATAGAAATATTGCCAGGCCATTTAGTTAGCTGAATACTGAGCTAAATATACATACACTTCACTACCTATGTATAAATTGTATCTGTGTATATATATAAATATATATACAGAGAGAGAGAGAGAGAGAGAGGTAGAAAGATACAGAAATACATTTTTTTTATTCTCAAACGTGTGATAATGCTAATAAATAGCGTGATCAGGATAAATTATCCATACATTGCAGAAAAACACGTTCCACACCTCGGAGGATTCAAGCTGTAATTACTGCCAGAGACGGTCCTACTCCATATTAAAATAAATTTGTTTGAAATGTTAAGGTGTTTCCATTATTTTGTTCAACCCCTTTATATATATTTATACTTTTATTCTTTTATGTGTTTCAGCTAGGTGGCTGCGGTGATGCTGGAGCAGCACCATGATTTTTTTTTCCACTCTTTATTTTTGTATCCTCTCCACAACCCTTCTGTGGTTCCTCTCCTCCGACTAATGCGATCCCATCAAAATTGTCGATGGCCCATCTGGTGAATGAGGGAATTTGGCACTGCTGCCCTCAACTGTGCCTCATGTCGAGCCATTGGTTCGTCTGGTTTGGGGATACGAGAGTGTCCAGTTTCTTTCCGAAGACTTCCACGTCTACATCGTGTAAGTTTCTCAATTGTTTTGGCGGAACATTGAAGAGCTGTGGTCCTCTGAACACTAGGCTACTGCAGTACCTGGTCCTTATATTAGATGCATTGGATGATACCTTCAGTACTATGCAGTGGCATCCAGTTCAACACTTGATGCCAAAATTAGGTACCAGCCCTTCCAGTATTTTCCACATGTAAATTATTACCTATCTCTCATGTCTGCGCTCTAGAGAGTAGAGGTGTAGTTCTTTCGGCCTCTCCCTGTAGTTCATCTGTCGGACTGTAGCAATCTTTTTAGTGTAGTGACTCTGGATTGCTTCAAGCTCCGTTGTTAGTTTGATGCTGTGTGGTGACCACAGCTGAGAGCAGTAGTCTGGGTGGCTGAGGACAAAAAAGGTCTTCCATAGAGTCAACATGACTTCTTGATCTCTTGTCCTTAATGTCCTTAGTATCCATCCTGCCAGTTGTTTGCATGATTACACATACTGAAGCCCAGGTCTCTCACTTTGTGATTCTAGGATAGCAGTACCTCCGGGTCCTGTAAATGCAGGTTGTGGAGCATTTGCGATCTTATAGCACAGTGCTTGAAATTTTTCAGCATTAAATTGCATATTGCTTTGCTCTGCCCACTTGCATATTGCATTTAGGTCATTCTGCAGGTTTACAACATCATCAGGATACTTTATTGCCTGTGATAATTTTGTATCATCAGCATAACTAATGACAGTGGGCATGTCTAAGAGGGCTACTATAAACAGTAATGGCCCTAAGACAGTTCCCTGAGAGACACCTCTTGAAATTTGTGTTTCTCTAGAGAGTGCACGATTGGTTGCAACTGTCTGACTTCTAGTGTTTAGGAAGTCATGCAGCCACTCTCCTAGTTTACCAGCTATAGCAACGTTTTGCAGCTTGTGACATATCATGTCATGATCAACATTTGAATGACCAACCAGCTGCTTCAGGACCCATATATATACATATATATATATATATATATACATATATATATATA
>NC_068993.1:10300856-10301603 GCF_001194135.2 Octopus bimaculoides
ATATATATATTTATATATATGTATGTATATATTTACCTATATTTATTTATGTGTATATATATATATATATATATATATATATATGTTTTTTTGTCATTTCAGCTCAGCGATCCGACCATGCTGGATCACCGCCATTTTGTTACACTCTTAATACCGAGAGCCTCCTCTAATATGTGGCACTTGGTGAAGAATGGAGCTTGATGTAGCTACCCTCATTTGCACTTCTTGCCGTGAGGTAGGCTCATCTGGAACTCATGACAGGAAGAGGTCCAGCCTTAATTTTAAAATACCTACATCTACTTTGTGCAGGTTCCTCAGGTTCTTTGGGAGAATATTAAAAAGCTGTGGGCCCCTGAAACCCAGGCTGTTGCAGTAACTGATCCTGAAGCGCAATGGCATTGCTGGGATCTTTGGCACTGTACAGTGTTGACCTGTTCTGGCATTGGTGTAGCCTTCAATGCCAAAATTTGGCACAATTCTTTCCAGGATCTTCCAGATGTATATTACTGCATACCTCTCCCACTTTCACTCCAGGGAGTAGAGTCTTAGCTGTTTCAGCCTTTCCCAGTAGCCGAGCAGTAATCCAGGTGGCTGAGGACAAATGTCCTCTGGAGGACCATCATGCTTTCTTTATCTCTGGTTCTGAAAGTTCTCAGGATCCATCCAGCCAGTCGTCTGCACTTTGTTGCCATCCTGGTAATGCGCACTTGATATATATATATATATATATCATCATCATCATTCAAC
>NC_068993.1:10303025-10305151 GCF_001194135.2 Octopus bimaculoides
TATATATATATATATATATATATATATATATTGTTTGTCACTAATAATAAATTTTTAATTAGCTTGTTGGCTATTTGCAACATCAGTGCCTGAAAAGTCATTGAAATTCTATTTATTGTTGAGTGAGATTTGGCTAGTAGGCAACTAGTAGACATCTGTCACTGAGATGAAGTACGTCGAAATAATGTGATCTGGCAGTTCCAGTATCCATAGCAGACAATACTCATCTTATTTCTTTATTGCCCACAAGGGGCTAAACATAGAGGGCACAAACAAGGACAGACAAAGGGATTAAGTCGACTACATCGACTCCAGTTTGTAACTGGTACTTAATTTATCGACCCCGAAAGGATGAAAGGCAAAGTCAACCTCGGTGGAATTTGAACTCAGAACGTAACGGCAGACGAAATACCTCTAAGCATTTCGCCCAGCGTGCTGACATTTCTGCCAGCTCACCAACAACTCATCTGCCAACAATATATCCATATGAGAGGTCCTTACAAAGCAAATGCCACAGTGTTCAACATTCTAGTAAAACATCCACATTAAGTTGGATATAAAGATTGCCTTTTTATACTTATACACACACACACACACATATATCTATATATATACATATATTGCTTCTGTCATTAATAATCAATTTTTAATAAACCTGCTGTGCCTTGCTTCTGTCACTAATAATCAATTTTTAATAGCTGTTTGCAACATCAGTGCCTGAAAAATAACTGAAATTATACATACATTGTTGGCTGGCATGCAGCTTGCAGATGTCTGTCACTGAGGAGATGGGGTATGTCGAAATAATTGTGATGCGGCAGTTCCAGCACCGACACCAGACAATACCCATCTGCCAATGGTATAAACATGCGTTCTTTTA
Organism: Octopus bimaculoides; assembly: GCF_001194135.2. Classification (NCBI taxonomy): domain Eukaryota; kingdom Metazoa; phylum Mollusca; class Cephalopoda; order Octopoda; family Octopodidae; genus Octopus; species Octopus bimaculoides. The sequence goes on from NC_068993.1 coordinate 10,303,906, forward strand.
TGCATCATGCATCCATATAAGAGTTCCTCTCAAAGCGAATACCTCACTATTTGCTGTTCTAGCAAAACATCCGCATTAAGTTGAAAATAAACTTTACTGATCACTTCAATTATGGAATGTAGCTAGTGTAAATGTGGTTAAAATGTCTTACCTGTTCAATAAAATTATCGGGAAGCAGAAGCTCATCTTTACCAATAATACATCGTTCCAACTGTCCTACTCTGCTCGTAGATTGAACCATTGCATCCATTCTTTAAAGTCACCTAAAACATGAAACCAGACATTGATGAATCATTGTAATAATTCTCATCACAACTGCAACTATAACTACAATCATACATGATATTGTTTGGATAGTCATCAATAACCCTTTTGATATCAACCCACCCAAGAGTGCGCTTGGTTCTAAATTATGGCCTTCTATCAAAATTTCACATTGGCTTATATTCCAAACACAAGTTTAATAATGACAAAGTTATTTTACTAAATTCTTCATTATTCTAAAATTGAAACAACGGCAGTACTTAGTGTTGAGAGTGGGGTCTTGTCTTGTGAGTACCTTACAACCTCACCAGAGTGCTTATGTCAGGAAAGAGTAGCCAGTATCCTATGTGAAGTGGTTGGCATTAGGGACAGTACGGGTTGAATGTTCAACAGAAACCAAAGACAGAAGACTGCACCAGGCCCCAGTCGTCTGTTTTGGCATGGTTTCTACAGCTGGGTGTCCTTCCTAGCAGCACCACTTTACAGAGTGTACTGGGTGCTTTCTTTCATGGTATTGACACAAGTGAGATCACCAAGTAATTCAAAAGACAGCTTCAACTGAATGGAGATGCAGCACATAAGTATGAAAACATATGATGGACTTTCCTGTCAAAGATGACATTTGAGCGTTCGTTCAGCTTCTGCCGAATGACCTGCACAAATGATTTGTTTATACGGATCAAATGTTCATGCCACACATTAGCTCACATTCTCCCATCAAATCAACGTTGTCTGAACAGGTGCACACAGGTGTACCACGCATCAGGTGTCGAAGTGATTGCAGAGCAGCACAAGATGAAGTGTTTTGCTCAAGAATACAACATATCACTCGGTCTAGGAATTGAAATCACAATCGCTAGATCATGAGTGCAACACCCTAACCACTACTCCATGTGCCCTCACATGAATATATATACATATATATATACATATATATATACATATATATATATATATATATATATATATATATATATATATA
>NC_068993.1:10305542-10306468 GCF_001194135.2 Octopus bimaculoides
ATATATATATATATACATATATATATATATATATATATATATTTACATACATATGCTTTTACTGGTTTTTGTAACTCGTCATGGGATATCACATCACATTCAATGGTTTAGTCCATCATATACTTATTTTTAATACTTAAGAACTCAATACTTGTTCTTAAGTCTGCTACTTATCAATCTCTATTTGTCAAATCACTAAGTTAGAGCATGCTTTTAAACATAAACACAAAGATGGATATAAACAAACACACATGAGAGTGTGTGTGTGTGTGATAACATGTTAGTAAATAAGGTGGCTGTGTGCTGGCATCATAAATAAAGGAAATTAAGTGCAAATGATGAGAATGTATTACAGGCAGAACAAAAAAAAAAATGCTAAAACAACAAAATGACCCCTAATCATGTTTTCTTAAGGATTCTCAGATTCAATGTAAGACAGAACCGCAACCTTAGAAAAATCAACAACAATGAGATACAGGTGTGAAATATCTCATCATCATCATCATTTAACATCCGTTTCAATATTCTGTAAATCTTGACATATATATGTATATATATATATATATATATGAGATGGTGCTGAAAAGTTTCTGGCTTTGGGCAAAAGAAAATAGAGGATCAGTTAATTATGATTTTATCGAACATATTCCCCTCTCAGATTCACACACTAACTGCAGCAGTCCTTCAGTTTTTCTAAGCCCCGTAAAAGAACTTGGAAGGTTAGGTCTCCAACCAGGCCTTTTGTGATACCCTTAAAGCCAGGATCTTTTCAGCACCCCCTCATACATATATAGAAAGCAAAAGAACTGTAGGATTTGTCTCATGAAAGCGTCTTATATAGTGCTTAAAAAGCACAGAGGTATATCAATAAAAGATGAAAAGCACTTAGCAGCCACAGTGGAACAGATAAATCCAGATTAGATCTG
>NC_068993.1:10306863-10325724 GCF_001194135.2 Octopus bimaculoides
AAAAAAAAAAAAAAAAAACGCCCCCCCCTATTTGTCTTCCTTTAAAATATTAACCTCCACCCCACCCCACCTCACCCACTCATTTGTCCAAAAAATAATAAACGATTAAAATGTTTGAAGAAAATAATTTGGAATTTTTTTAATAGTCACTAGGGGTCATTTATATGTAACAAACACTCTATCCCCGTGCCCCTTGAATCTACCAGGACGTCGTTTCTATTGGAAACATCCTGCAGGAATCAACTCCGCCAGTTAACCTTCTTGGCATAGGACGGTCGTTGTTATGGTATAAATTTTGATAAGTGCATCCGCGCTTTTCAAAATTTACCGTTGTTTAACCCCTAAGCTAGTCCTGATCAAGCAAACCTATGTTTCAAGGTATTCTGTGTTCTAGTTACTATGATCGTTACATCAGTTTAAAATATCAAGGACTTGAGGACTCCAAAAGACGGAAGGGTAATTGGAAGATGATTTGACTGGTTGTTAATTGTAGCAACTTAAGCGACCAAGATATTACATCATAGGAAGGGGGGTCTTAGACAAGGCATATACCAGTAGTATATTAAGGACCGATTCAGTTGACTGTGTCCTTCTACAGAAGTCCACCCTTGATCATTGTGGAAAAAAAAACAAAACAAAAAAACGAAACATTCCAAGAAAGTGGTTCGTGACTTGTTTACTTTCGATGAATATATTCATTTTCGGTGAAAACTTAACTTAATAGTAACTAAAATTCGGCCTTTGATTCCAAATAGAATTAAGGAATCGCTGTTAATATCTGGAATTGTGTGGTTCTACACATCTTCAGCATTAAAAGTAGATTGTCAAAAGTGTGAAACGAGGAAAGAAAATAGGAAATATATTTATAAAAAAACTAGTCGATGTTTCTTTTTTTTTTTATATAATAGTAACTGGAATTATATAAGTGATTTGCAAGGAGTCTTTAAAAGTATTTCGAACTATTACCGCTAATTTAATCCCTAAAGGAATTCTTAACAAGACTGAAGTAGTAATAAAGAAGGGACATATTTCGAGAGAATAGAGGGAAAAGTCGTTTCTTTTTTTCTCCTAAATTATACGTGTCAAATATATGAATATATATAAGTATATATTAATATAAACGAACATTTATATATATATAAATATACATGATCTTGGTAAAACAAAAAGTGTTATTTATTAAGGTAATTATTAGTGGTCAATAATAGGGTTTAATAAAGTAGTAAATCTACAGGTATGAGTAAATATAGGCGTGAGAAGAAAGAAAGAAAGAAAGAAATTACTTTAAACTGGCAATATAAGAAAGATATTCATCCAGCACCCCGGATATAATAAGAGTCATTATAACAGACAGTTAAGGCTTAAATGCTTTGTTAATTTCAAAGGGCCATGCTGTCAGAACAGAAGCAACAGAGGTCCGACGTGGATCTTTAAGAAACGAAAAAAAAAAATAAAAGTCCCGTCCACTAACCTTCCAACAAAGTCAGAGTTGGTATTAAAGCATTAGGTATGAAATAACACTTTGCATCGGAGATTCTTTGCATTCCAGATTCAAAACACAAAATCTCCAACATAAATACCGGAAGTGAACTGAGCTCCATACTAGTATCTCGGAGCAAATGATAAACGAAGAAGAAAGGCATCTTTTCTCTTAAATTACGGTTATTTTTTACAATGTTCACTTCAAAATTTAGATTATATCATAAAAATGACACTAGGTCACAATTTTGCGAATAGTAAAATGTTTTTATTATTATAAAGATATTCATTTGGCGTACCGGATTTTTAAATTGGTGATACCAAAATTTTGATTGGACATAATAACTGTTTTCGTTTCGGAAAAATCCTTACTACAAAAACCCCTTTTAAGACGATAAACACTAACATTTGTTGCGACAAAGAAGTGAAAAGTTCAGAAGAACAGTAGAAATTATTATATAACGAAGTAAATTATTTCTTATATTTAGTTACGTCCCTTTATGGGCTAAACACAAATCCAGAAAGGGTTAATTTTAACTTCTTCCGGCTGGAAAATTCAAGATTTTGTATACTGTCTACTTTTCTCAAAAAGGTATGGGAAACTTCTAGTTAATTTATAAAAAGCCGGATCAATATAAACTTAATGACCTATTCAACTAATTGATTTGTACTTTAGTTGTTCTCAACGGTTCTAGTGAATGTAAATCAATAGAACAATACCCATAGGGTTAGCAGTGTGTATTCCCTCGCAAATACTAAACTGTGTCCATCCTTATTATTATTATTATTTTTACCGTTTACTTGTTTCAGTCGTTAGACTGCGGCCATGCAGAAGCACCGCCTTGAAGAATTTTTATTCGACTGAATCGACCCCAGTACTTATTTGCTTTATAAGCTTGATACTTATTCTATCGGTCACTTTGGCGAACTGCTAGGTAACCGAAACGTAAACACACCAACACCGGTTGTCAAACGGTGATGGGGGACAAAGGCGCACACACACACATATATATATATTTGAAATTTATCGTAAAACAAAAGACGAAGACAGGTGTATGAACAACAAAAAAGTGCATTAGTTTGACTCTCGGGGAAAAGTAAGAAAAAGTCTTTTACGTTTCGAGCCTACGCCCTTCAACAGAAAGGAATAAGAGAAACTAAATGGAACGGAGAGACATTGAAAAAACTTGTATGTGTGTGTATATATCTATACATATAAATATCCAAACTGAGGGAGTCGGGCAGGTAAAGTTCAGATATATGTTTCCTAGTTCGAAGCTTACAAACTTCCTACGCTTAGATCCTTGAATCTTATAATTACATATCCCATCCAAGGGACATAACTCCTAACCTAATCCTCTGGCCCCTTTATTTGACAAAAAGGAAAAAATGCCCTCCCGAAATACAGCAATTATATATATATATATATATAGATAGATACACACACACACATACAACAGGTCTCTTTCAGTATCCGTCTACCAAATTCCCTTACAAGGCTTTGTTCGGCCCAAGACTGTGGTAGAAGACGCTTGCCCAAAGTACCACGCAGTAGGACTGAACCCAGAACCATGTGGTTGGTAAGCAAGCTTCTTACCACATTGTCACGCCTCACTCCATCCAACTGGCTGTAATTTAGGTCCAAGGACACTTTGTTACTTTATTTTATTAGCTCATTTATTTCATTTACAGTGATGTGCTTAAACCTGCCGAAATTAGCTTTGTCTTTCATCCTTCTGGGTCAATAAGATAAAGAGGAATCAAGCACTCAAAGACCAATTTAATCAGCAGATACTGGTACCTTCCATGTCTCTTGATGCCAGAGGCTGTCTGGGGATTCCAAACAAATCTTCGTAGTATGCTTGTGATTTAATGACCATTAAATTCCTGAGAAGTGATCGTAGATATTGTTAGCTTTATAGAAGATATAATAGATCAAACTTACACATCTCAATAGATGTATACATATGCATCAATATATAAATTTAGATATGGCCGGCTTATGGGATTACCCGGGGTTTCACGTCCGTAAAGTGCTTGGCTTTACAGCTTTCCTTCAGACCCTAAATCCATTGGCCTATCAATAGATTTCAAATTTTGGCACAAGACCTGCAATTACGGAAGAGGTGGGTGGGGTAAGTCGATTACATCGATCCATGTACTTAACTGGTTTCTATTTTATCGATCCAGAAAGGATGAAAGCAAAAATCGACCACGGTAGAATTTGACCTCAGAACATCAAGACGGGTGAAATGCCGCTGAGAACTTTGCCCGACATGGTAACGATTTTGTCTGCTCGCCGCCTTCACATATCTCATTATTAAACGGGATTTTAAATGGAAACCTTACCTGTCATTGTGGTTTTGTGGCACGAAGCAAAGCAGGCCTTGTTTTCAACTCAAGAAAACATGGAGTAAATGATCCACAAGCAAACTAAGTCCTCACCTTGTTCCCTTTGCCTAAAGGTTTGCAAGGCACCAGCAGGCCTCAAAAGACACATTCGTGTCCATAGAATGTGATCACCATTTTATCAACTGATACGTATTTTATCGCCTGAAAGGATGAAAGGCAAAGTCAATCTCGGCAGAATTTGAACTGATAACGTTAAAATGGATTAAATGCCGCTAAGCATTTTGTTCGGTTTGTTAATGATTTTGCCTGGTCGCTGCCTTTTGATACATAGTTTCAAATTTTGGCACAAGTCCAGTAAATTCTAGTGGGAGGGTTAAGTCGATTACATCAATTCTAATACTCAAATAGTACTTGTTTCACCAACGTCGAGAGGATGAAAGGCAAAGTTGACCTCGGCGGAATTTGAACTCAGAACATAAAGAGCCGGAAAAAATACTGCTAAGCATTTTGTCTGATCACTTTAACGATTCTGCCAGCACACCGCTTTCATTTCCCAAGAAATATATAAAGTAAAACATTAGCAATTCATAATAAACAGGAAGAAGAAATGAGATTATATGGTATTCATGCCTTTCCATAGTAGTTGATATGAAATGGCTATAAATGAAGAGAGAAAAACAATGTCGTGAAATCTAAACTTCGTCAGTTCCCATGCGACAAGTGGAAGTCGAAGAAATTGACTTCGCAATCAGTAAAAATAGGAATGGGACAATAAAGTCTGTATCATTTCTTAAGAATTTCACTGAGTAGTATTTTCCAACCAATCGAATAAACGACAAATTTAAATATATATGCAAAAGTTTTTATGGAACAATTAAATGAAAGACAAACAAGACTTTTAGATAATTAATAAAAATTTTCTTTTCGGTTTCAACACCTTTTGTATCAGTTTTCATCAGCGGTTTATCAATTTCGTTTTCGTTTTTCGTTTTTTCAGTCCCATTTATCATATCCGGTCTCTTATTATCAAAATGGCGGGCCTCGTGTGCCGTGTTCATCCCGTGGTCTTATTTTCTATCGTCGATGCTTATGAACGAAGACAAGAAGATGCACACCGAGTTATTGGAACACTATTAGGTACAATTTATTATTGAATTTCATTAATAAGTCTCATCACACTCTCCCCAACCATCATAAATAGACATGTTTTTTCCCCCATTTAATATCACGTTTTCCCAAAGCACATTTGGTTTGCTGGGTTAGTCATCTATTATTAATTAATTAACAAACATTAAATTCTAAAACTATTTCATATTTACTAATTTATACGTTATAAGATTATCTATCGTAAATCAATGCATTCTTTTAATAGTCACGTTACTGTGTTTTTTTTGTGTTCTTTTAATGATCTATATTTGATTTAATTTTCTGACGTTTTTATCTAGTTAGTTAATAACTGAATAACCCATATGTTGGTAGTTGCTTATAAGATCCTCCAATAGTCGTAAACATAGCAATATAAGCTAGGACTAAAGTATATTTTAACGATGTAAAATCGTTTGTGTTATTTTTCAGTTTGTTTCTTCACAAGCATGTTTTTATGTGAAGGAAAAAAGTGTATAAAAAGGATAGTTACTCCGCTAAAATATATTTTAACCAAAATTGAGTTAAAGTTGGAATTTTGTTTCGATTTCTTGTTAATCAGTTTAAAATATAACAATATACTATCTGTCATCCAATTATCTAGTACACATAACATACATATTAAGTTCCCTTCCCCGTACGCACGTACAAAGTTGACAAATCAATGTATAAGTAAGTAGAGTCGAAATGGTAATTCATACTCGTGTTGTTAGACTACCTTAGAATTGAAAAAAAAAATGGTTATTCTTTTTATGGAAGATATGAATGATTGGAGGGAAAAAAAGGAAATTTATAAAAATCTTCGTAGTTTTTTTTTGTTTAGTTTTCTTTTTAAATCACATCTTTGATGTAAATACTTGAAGCTGACAACATAAGCATCTTTCCTTCGTGTTCCTTGACTGTTGTGTACTGTGCTTGGAGCCATCAAGTGAGAGACAAGGAACTGAATGAGGATCAGTGATGTCTGTGCACCTGGCCATTCCTGGTTAGGTGCAGCTGCCACATACCAAAGGTACTGCCTCTATTCAGGTAGTACCCTTACACTCCAACTGTACCATAATATTGTGACAACTAACAGCGCCAATCTTACCAAATTTGGAGGGTATGTGAAGGCAGTGGACATTGCCTCATTCTTCAAGCTAGTGGTGGGGGAAAATTCAAAAACTGTTGAGGCTACTTTTTTCATGCTTTTATGTATGAGAAAAATAGATTTTAGTGAATTCCTTTCATTAAATAAGTAAATATACTGGCATCAACCAGCTGTGCCTCTCCTCAAATTTGTAGCTCTCTGCCAAAGTTAAAAATTGTTGTGTTATAAAGTTAAAGAATTGTCTCTTGTGAGAAAAACAAATGAGACATTCTGGATCTTTGTCTTCAGTTACATCATTCTCAGTTTGGTAGCCTTTGATTTATTCATCTGTGATGTGTGTGTTTTGTTTGTAAGTTTGAGGTATTGAAAAAATGGTGCAGGAGTGGCTGTGTGGTAAGTAGCTTGCTTACCAACTACATGGTTCTGGGTTCAGTTCCACTGCGTGGTACCTTGGGCAAGTGTCTTCTGCTATAGCCTCGGGTCGACCAAAGCCTTGTGAGTCAATCTGGTAGATGGAAACTGAAAGAAGCCTGTCGTATATATATGTATATGTTTGTGTGTTTGCCCCCCACCCCTAATCGCTTGACAACTGATGTTAGTGCGTCTACCTAGCAGTTCAGCAAAAAGAGACTGATAGAATAAGTACTAGGCTTACAAAGAATAAATTCTGGGGTTGATTTCATCATCATCATCGTTTATCGTCCACTTTCCATGCTAGCATGGGTTGGACGATTTGACTGGGGACTGGTGAAACCGGATGGCAACACCAGCCTCCAATCTGATTTGGCAGAGTTTCTACAGCTGGATGCCCTTCCTAACGCCAACCACTCCGAGAGTGTAGTGGGTGCTTTTACGTGTCACCTGCAACTAAAGGCAGTGCTCCAGCATGGCCACAGTCAAATGACTGAAACAAATAAAAGAGTAAAAGAGTGATGTATTCTCTAATATATCTAGTAAACATTTTTTTTTTTTTCAATTATTTCTTTCGATTTAGGTACCTGTGAGAAAGGGGCAGTTGAAGTTTCTAATTGCTTCACCGTTCCACATAACGAATCAGAAGATGAAGTAAGTATAGATGTACATACATGTGTGTGTCTTTATTGTTATTTATCTTTTGCTACCAACCTGCCTGAGAGTGCCCTTGATTGGATGATACCAACTCCTTCTTTAAAGTGATCCAAAAACTTGCCTTAAAAATTCCATATTAATTAATGTTTCAAACACTGGACAAAGTTATCTTACTAAATTCTTCATCATCATCATACATATGTTGTCCATGATGACATGGGTTGGACAGTTTGAATATATATATATATATATACATATATATATATGTCGGTGTTTGTCCCCCCCCCCCCATTATCACTTGACAACGGGTGTTGGTGTGCTTACATCCCCTTAACTTAGCAGTTTGGTAAAGAGATCGATAGAATAAGTACTGAGACTTAAAAACTAAGTCCTGAGGTCAAATTGTTCAACAAAAATACTTTGGGGTGGTGCTCCAGCATGGCTGCAGTCAGATGAATGAAACAAGTAAAAGGATAGAAAATACACACACAGAGAAAGAGGAACGAGCAATAACACGTGTGATAATAGGCATATTAATTGTAATATAATGTTTACAGGATATTACGCATAAAATTATGTAATTAGCTGAAATGATAGCTGAATGGTTTCACTCCTATTACAAGCCTGATTCTCATTTCTTTCTTAAATTGGTACTTATAGGGGTTCAAATTCAAATCCAGTCAAATTTAATTTTAGCTTTTTTTGTTCGTTTGTTTTTCCTCTTTCTGGATTGATGAGATACCAGTCATATACTGTGTTTAGACCAATTGCCTATTCCCTCGATTCATTATATTGTGCAGTGATAAAGAAATTGTTATTTTCATTCAGGTTGCTGTTGATATTGAATATGCTCGAAATATGTACGACCTTCACAGGAAAGTCAACAGTTCTGAAGTCATAGTCGGCTGGTAAGTTGCTAAGTTCTGTGATCAATTATCTGGAAAATTAGTATGGCTATTATAATTAGAAAGATGATGGTGATGGATTGGCGGAATTGTTAGAATATGCCTTGCAGTATTTCTTCCAGCTCTTAATATTCTAAGTCAGCTTTGCATTTTAACCTTCTGGTGTCAGTAAAATAATTCTGGAGTCAATAAAAATCAGGTGTTCCCCCCCCCCAAATGTCTGGCCTTGTGTTAATGTAAGGCAGTGGTTCCCAAACTTTGGCAGACTCTGTGTGTGTGTGTGTGTGTGTATCATCATCATCGTCATTTAATGTCTGTTGTCCATGCTGGCATGGTTTGACCAGAGCTGGGGAGCTTCACCAAACCCCATTGGTATGGTTTCTATGACTGGATACTCTTCCTAACACCAACCACTTTACAAAGTCTGCTGGGTGCTTTTATGTGGCACTGCACAAACGCTTTACGCCACCAGCAGGGTCAGCCTTAACACTTCTGCTACAGGGTACAGGTCTTGAGTACGGTCAAGTATCTCAGTCTTTTGTCATCTCACCTGAAAGGTTCAGTTTCCCAAATTGCCATGCAGTAGGACTGAACCTGGAACTATGTTTTTAAAAAAAATTTTTTTTTATCTGGTCTGGCTATTGTATTGTCGAAATGTTTTTCTGTTTTTTATTATTACTTTTCAATTGATAGGTTTTCCAGTAGTGGTGAAATATCTGAGTACTCTGTGCTCATTCATGAGTATTATGCTCGTGAAGCGAAGAATCCTGTGCATATTACAGTAGACACATCTTTGATGACTGGAAAAATGGGTGTTAAAGCTTTTATCAGGTAAGTAAACAAATTAACCTCTTAGTATTTAAACCAGCCATATCTGGTCAAAATATTCTGCTTGTTTTATAAAAATTCCATGAGAAATGCAGCAAGATTTTGACAGATAGTTTACACTGCATCATCATCATCATTCAATGACTATTTTCCATGCTGCTATGGGTTGGACAGTTTGACAAGAGCTGACCAGCTGGAGCATTGCCTGGGCTCTATTTGTCTATTTTGGCATGGTTTCTACACCTGGATACCTTTCCTAGTGCCATCCACTTTACACAGTGTACCAGGTGCATTAAATGTGACGCCAACACATGTTTACACTCTACTATATTGACTTATATTTCAGAAAATAGGTATGTGTTTATGTATGTCGTTGTCAATGCCAGTGCCCCCTGACTGGCTCCCGTGTCAGTGGCATGTAAAAAGCATTCTGGGAGTGTAGTGGGTGCATTTTATGTGCCACCAGCATGGAAACCAGTCAGGCAGCATTGGCATCGACCACGACATACATAAACACATACAAATACACACATATATACATATATATTTTTAAAAATATAAATCAGAGTGGTTGGCGTTAGGAAGGGCATCCAGCTGTAGAAACCTTGCCAGATCGGAGCCTGGTGCAGCCAACTGGCTTGTCAGTCCTCAGTCAAACTATCGAACCCATGCTAGCATGGAAAGCAGATGTTATACGATGATGGTGATGATGTGTGTGTAATATTTTTATAAATATTTATGCATGTGTAGAGATGTATTTTGCAGTATGAAGCATAACTGTTTATTATTTTGCTCTTTTTGTCATATTCCAGTACACCAATGGGTGTTGCCAACAAGTCAACCGGTATCATGTTTACACCAGTTAATGTAGAAATTATTAAGTACGAGACAGAGCAAGTTGCAAGTAAGTAGTTCTTTGAAATATCTCTGTCTGTTATATGCACTCATAATTTACTGCCTGTTATATGCACTCATAATTTACATGAAGTACACGAAGTACTGAAAAACGACCTCAAGACACTGAACTTTTCTGACAGGATGACAAAGGACTGAGATGCTTGATGCCTTGTATTCAAGAAGACCTGTACTCTGCAGCAGAAGTGTTAAGATTGGTCCCTCCTGGAAGGACCAGTCTCAACACTCGAGGTGGTGTCATATAAAAGTGCCTGTGCAGTGCCTATGTGGTGCCACATGAAGGCACCTAGCACACTCTGTAAAGTGGTTGGCATTAGGAAGGGCATCCAGCCGTAGAAACCATGCAAAATCAGACTTGAGTTTGGTGCAGCTCACTGGCTTGCCAGCTCTGGTCAAACCATCCAACTCATGCCTAAATGGACAACAGACGTTAAATGGTGGTGATGATCAGCAGCAATGGTTCAGTGCAGAAGAAACCCCGGCTGCTCTTTTTCTACATATTGAATCTTTTGTGCTTCATGAATATGATTGCTTTGTTGATGGTTGCTGAGTCCTGCCTTCTTGCTAGCTAAAAAAAAACATTTGCCCATGATAGATTTACTGTTAGGCCTCTCAACTCTAGGGCTTGCTTATATGTTTAGTAGTTCTTTAATTCTTTGATGGATTCAGCTACAAGAATGATATCCCATCACTATATGGGAGTTCTTACAAAAAGGCAATCTTAAGCTCCTCCGTTACGACCTGGAGAATAAGAAGGGGGTCTGAGAACTGATCTGTAGTGAATGGGAAGTTTTCACTGATGGACATGCTGTTGGTGTGTCACCTTCCCAATGGAACTTTGCTCCATCTGCAGATAAGATTTGTATATTTTTAGTTACTTGTTATGTAGAAATATTTGGTTTGAGTAACAGAAATTGTTAAAGTGATCTAAATTAAGACCTTCCATCAAAATCTGATGTTAATTAATGTTCCAAACATCGAATTAATAATGATAAAGTTATTTTTCTAAATTCTTCATTATCATCATTAATTGAAATAAAGGCAATGAACTTCAACAGAAATATGGTAATGAAAAGGGGTTAACTTGTTTCAACCATTGAATGCAGATGTGATGGTCACTTGGGCATGGAGTTAATTTTAGTTGTTTTGTTTTTTTTCTTTTTGTTTTGGATTATTTTCATTTTAAATTGACAATATCTTTTCATGATTTTTCCTTCTGTTTCTTAATTATAGTCAACTTGATTCGGGAAAGCCAGCTTTCTTCTAAACGGTCCGTCTCTATGGTAACTGATTTACAACAAGTAGACATACTTTGTGGACGACTGCAGAGCATGCTTGCAATTGTTCAGCAATATGTTGAAGATGTTCTGGTAAGTTGGTCCTGAACCCCTCTCTCTCTCCCTTTCTCTTTCTCTCTCAGCCACTGGACTGATCATACTGGGGCATCATCTTCAATGAAGGTATGAGACAAGTGGGAGTTGCCAAACTGGAATAAATTTCACCTACCCAAAGTGGTCAGTTTGCTAGTTCTGGATTTGTGTGTGTATATATATATTATTGAGTGTATATACTCAATTTGTCTTTTTCCTTCTCTGGAATCATGGCGAGATAGAACTTGGGGATGATTCCTTTTAATGTTGAGTGTTAAAACACCAGAAAGTACGTGAATTAAGCCTGGGACAAATCAAATCCCCAAGCAGTGTCTCACAGCAAATCCAACAAATAAACAAAAATACACACACTGAGTACATGTGATCAATAATGTTTACACCATTAGCACTGCTTTTAATTTGATGTTGAATTTAATCTTACAGGTGCATTGGTGTAACATGTCAGCAAATAGTTCTTATACTGTTTATATATAGTCATAGTAGAGCCTATTAAAAAAAAAAAAAAGTCTTAGGGTCTTATTTTTCAAGGTGGTGCCCCAGCATGGCTGCTGTCTAATAAATGAAACAACTGATGAACAAAAAAAAAAAAGGGGGAAAAAATGGCATTTTATTTTATTTTCTGTTATAATTCAGGATGGTAAAATTGCTCCAGATAACAGCACAGGACGCTTTCTGATGGAACTCATTCACAGTGTCCCTATGATTGATCCTGATGAATTTTCTGCAATGCTAAACGCCAACATAAAGGTGAGTATGTTTATGGTCTCTCTCTCTCTCTCTCAAAGTATGAGTGCAAGAGATGATGACTACATTGACTCCAGTGTTCAACTGGTAGTTATTTTGTCAACCCTTGAAAGGATGAAAGGTAAATTTTTACCTCAGCAGACTTTGAGCTCACTACATACATACATACATACATACATCATCATCATCGTTTAACGTCTGCTTTCCATGCTAGCATGGGTTGGACGATTTGACTGTGGACTGGTGAAACCAGATGGCTACAGCAGGCTCCAATCTGATTTGGCAGAGTTTCTACAGCTGGATGCTCTTCCTAATGCCAACCACTCTGAGAGTGTAAAGGGTGCTTTTTACGTGCCACCAGCACGAAGGCCAGTCAGGTGGTACTGGCAATGGCCACACTCGAAATGGTGTATTTTACGTGCCACCTGCACAGGAGCCAGTCCAGCAGCACTGGCACGATCTCGCTCGACTGTCTATACAAAGGTAAACTGTTGCTGCACTTTCTGTCTGCAGTGTGCTAACCATTCTAAGACACAATATTAATAATGCCACTCTTTGACTCTTTTAATAAAGATGACCATCCATTTATTGATGACTTAATGTAATTGTTTTGTATGGGAGTAGGCTGGTCTTTTTCTGTTGCTAATTAGTTTCAAGTGGAGACCTTTTCTCAAACAACCAACTGGCCCCAAGGCTTTAGGAAACGTCAGATTACTGTTTCAAATATAATGCTTATTTATTAACATTGTTTCGAATTAATCAGGCATCATCTCATTGCTTAGGGATTTCAATGATATGATTGACTGTTTTTAGAATGGCATTGCAGGTTAGGTGTGAGACGCCAGATCCAGCTAGTCAAAAAATAAAAAGAATATTTGGGCTGGATATGGCCAGTTTAAATGCCAAAAGCTTAAATATAATTAAGTATTCAGTGGTTTAGTCTTAAGTTAATGGTTCAGAAATTTAATTTAGAGTTTGGTTAATTTTCAGTGTTATTTGTGAATTGATTTTTATTCTTTATTTCTTCTTTGCAGGATCTTCTGATGGTTACTTACCTCTCCAACTTAACTCGTGCCCAACTGGCCCTGAACGAAAGGCTCACTATGTTTATAGCTATGGGTGCTAAAGAGTAGGGAAAGATTCAGGATGCATTTAACTATTAAAAATACAAGGACTCTTCAAAGTAATTTCAATTATATTGAAATAAAATTAAAATGTAATAGAATTTTGAGTTGCCGTTTTAACTATTGGACTGTGTAATTTAAAATAATTTTATTTATTTAATTTTTCTTTTTTGTCTTTGGTCAGTAAATGTTATTTCCTATGCTTCTACCTAGAAGTCAAAGGAAATGACTACTATTCCCTTTAGATCTTGGTTTTATGACCTGGATATCAATGTTGTGAAACACCTATTTTTCATTACATTTCAGACAGATTCGGTGCTGAGTTGTTGAAGCAATAATAGTAATTATTCTGCTCAATGCCACAGATTTGCTTGTCAGTTGTTTGACCTTAACCAGTTGAGCATGTCCCTTAGTGGCTGATAATATGTGCATCTCTGATCACGAGCAGGAGTAGTGGGAGAGCATCATAGCCATGTGTGGAGTGGGGTTCTTTGGGGTTTGAATAAATGTTAGCAAAGTTTGAAGGAAATATTAGCCATTTTTCATTCTTTCTAGAGGTAAGCAAATAGGAAATAAGTTATTACTCAAGGACAAAAATCGTGTTAATCAGTGCAATGTTTCATTAAATGCCTCATTATCAATGACCTAGATGGGAAAATATTCTGATTTGTAACTAGTCTGGCACTGTTTACACCACATTATTGATATGGCAGTAACCCTCATTTACAAATAGCTGATATCAAAGAACAGATATCTAGCGCTTTGCTGTACTCGTTCACCGCAGTAAAACTGTTAATGCTTCTCCCTCCAACTGAAGCTGAAAGGGTTTTTGATTTGCAAATGCCTTCATTCTTGTCAACATAGAAGCACCCTGCACAGTCTGTAAAGTGTTTAGCATTAGGAAGGACATCCACCCATAGAAACCAAGCCAAAGTAGACTGGAACCTTATGCAGCTCTGGTCAAACTCTTGAACCCATGCCAACTTGAAAAATATGTTAAATGATGATGATGATGATGATAACAATGAGGTACAAATACACACACATCATCATCGTTTAACGTCCACTTTCCATGCTGGCATGGGTTGGATGGTTTGACTGAGGAATGGCGAGCTAGATGGCTGCACCAGGCTCCAATCTGATCTGGCAGAGTTTCTACAGCTGGTTGCCCTTCCTAACGCATATTTGTTCTTTATAAGAAAGTACTGAACAAGACGAGAACCCACATTGTGCAAGGGACTATGAAGAAGAAATTAAGATGAAAGGAATGGATTTACTTCAGACTTGGAAGAGAGTTCCAAAGTCTAGCAATTTGAGGAAAAAAAGCTATGACTGTAGAAAGACTTCTTTATTCATGGACACAAAACAGCATTTGGATGAAGATGCTGCGAATTTTGGGTCAGGCAAGATGGCACAAAGGGATCTGGAATTAAGAGAGAAGGTTCTTCAGAGCACTTCCTGTAGCAATAACAACAGCAAAGACTAAGACTGGTGACGTCATGTTGATGTAGGAAGGGTTGCAGAGTTGAAGTGAGGAGCCAATCAAATCAGAGATTTGCTTCTGAACCTGCTTTCAGTTTCCATCAACCAAATCCAGTCACAAGCCTTTGGTTAACTTGATCAGAGCTGGTGGAGTGTGAAATATTGCAGAAAGGACTCCTTCCAAGCCTCTTCAGTGGTGAAATGATTAAAGAAGACCATTTATGGAAGATGGGGCTCCTTGTCACACAGCTAAATGACCCAAGATTTGTTGGATGAGAATGGCATTAAAAAGCTTCCATGGCCAAGCTAGTCACCAGATATGAACCGTATTGAACACCTCTGGGACATCATGGACAGGACACTACATAAAAAGAAGAAGAAAGCATCTTCAAAGCCAGATCTTTTGAGATTACTGAATGAAACTTGGCGAGAAATTCCGTAACGTATCTTGGAAGGAGGGCTTCCAGGTTGAGGGTAGAAGGAATTCCCCCAGAAATTGATGTGGCCTGGATAGCGGCTGCTGTTCTCCTAGGTAATGAGGATGAAATAGCAGTCCCCCAGGCCACTAAGACAGAAGCAATGAACTGGAAGGGACGGACATTGGAGCTGATTATCCAAGGATTGATAGAGAGCATAAAAAAAAAATGGTGGAGACAATAACTGTTGGAGATATGGTATTAAGAGTTAGGGTAGAGGACAGAATCCCTCGATGCTTCAGATGTGGCCAAAAGGGCCACATTAGAGTGGACTGCTCTTCACCAACCAAGAGAGAACACAAGAGCCAGCAGAGAAGGATGTACCAACAGAAGAGGTAAAAGATGATGTATCATGGAAAGTTGTGGAGAATAGAAGAAAAAGGAAGAAAGCGAATCAAACAGGTAAAACCCCACACCTTTTCAACCTCCCCTCCTCCACTGACACCAGAGTGACCTACTCCCCTCCGACACAAAAGCAAAAAAAGAAAAACGCTGACACACAGGAACCCCCCAAACTCCCCCTCCCCCAGCCAAGGAAGAAAGTTTTGCGTGTATGTTGATCGAAAGGTGCAAGTGAGGAACAGAAGCAGTGAGTATTGGTTGATTTAGAGGGAGATGTGAACGTTAATGGGTGGCACGCATGCTTGTTAATGTCAGAAAAGCAAAAGGAAAGAGTGGAAAGATATAAAGGTGGGTTCACGGTGTGGAAGGTGAACATAAAACATAAGCAATTTGCCTGAAGACATATTAGATACGGATCTCACAAAAAATAGCAAAATAGACATTCTAAAAGGAAGTGCTCAAAGTAGACATTCTCAGTGAAGTTGCTTGGAGTGGGGCGAATAACTTTATTTTCATGTTTTGTCATACGCTTTTTCTCATTTTTTTTGTGTCCCCACGTCTTTGTATTGTCCCCTCTATGTTTGCCTCTAGTGGGCAATAAAAAAATCAGAGTCATGATATACGTGTACATGCGAGGATATCAGGTGTAGTATTGGCGAATTTCAAGAAGGATGCAATGTCTCGGCAACTAACAACTGATGCAGATAGTTTGTTCCATATCCATACAAAATATCAGAAAAAGAAGCATACTTAAAAGCATAAGAGCAGTAATATATATATATTTATTCAGTTAAAAGTTATGACTGGCCATCTATCTATCTAATTAATAAATTCAATAATGGAATAAAAATCTTTTACAAGAATTTTATCAGGAAGCTAGTGTGCAAAAAATTCATAAGGGAAATTTCTATTCCCAAGAATATAATTATTCGTTTATATTTATATATGGGCATTACTACAGAATAATGCCACACACTAGACTTCCCAAATAAACACATTTTACTACCTCGCATTCGGTAGTAAAATGTGCTTATTTAGGAAGTCTAGTGTGTGGCATTATTCTGTAGCAATGCCCTTATATAAATATCTATCTATCTATCTATATGAATAAATAAATTGCGAGTTATCTGCCCTTGTTCATCGAAGAAGCACTTTCCCTCGGTGCGGGAATTTAAATATCGCTCCGTCTCTTCATAACAAAATATGGAACCAGTCTTATGTTCTGGACACAGTAAGTTTTAAAAGTATTTTAAATATTTCTATAATAGACATTTGACATTTTAATTAATTTTACAAGTATTTTGAAAGCTATGTATCATTTTTCAAGTGCGTTTTCCCATTCACTTTCACTTTTTGTTTTTCGGTATAAACAAGTGCGTAGTTAATTTCGTGTGTGTGTGTATATATATATATATATATATATATATATATATATATATACCTTACAACTTTACTTGGTTATATATATATATATATAAGGAATGGTAATGAAATATTTTGGGATATTGGAGATTAGTAGACCAAACTCACGCTTGTATCCCTTAAATATAAGCATATAATACTGACCTATCGATGTTTTATGTCTGTCTTAGCGCGACAAATATAATTGACAAACAATTTTAAAACAATAATACGGCGAATCAAACTAGAGACATAAAATATTTGGCATAACTACAGGGTTTTACCCCCCAGACTTTGGGAGGTCATAACTTTCAGAAAAATGAATATTTTTTAATGAAATTTTCTATGCATATAGTATTTACTATGTAGAATCCGAATATACAAAACTTTCCGGTGAAAGTGTTTTAGAATGGTGGTGGGCTACAATTTTCGGAAATTCCAACAGAGTCCACTTAAATTCTTCTTAACTTCCAGGAAAATTAATATTTTTTCGTGAAATTTTCTACAAATATACCTTGATGTATGTACATTTCGAGCATGTAGGAATTTTGAAGGAAACAAGTGCAGGTTATTTTTGAGAAGCGTTCCCCCACTCGGTGGTGTTTCGGAGCAAGTCGTCCATATTTGTTTCATTTTTCTCTATTATGTGCGTATGTGCATCCGTAGATTTCTAGACAGTGAAGAGAAGCCGTCATAAGAAAACTTTCGTTAAAAATAACATGCACACGATTTCTTTTTCTCAATAGAAGTAAATTCCAAAGTAAACGTTTCTAGTAGAGAAGTAGAAGAGAACAGGAGCAAAAATAGGAATATACACGCACGGTTAAATAGAGAAACTATCACAGTGTCGCTTCCCGAAGAATTTAAAAATGTTAGCTTTCCGAAACTTTTTTTTCAATCTTGCAAAAACACGAAGATTAAGAATAAACAGAAAAAGTACACAAATATATTTTACATACCTGTCGTATACGTCGATTTTGTTTTTTTCACTTTAAAGGTAGTTATGTTATTTTGTTGGGATTAATCCACCTTTAAAGTGAAAAAAACAAAACCGACGTATACGACAGGTGTGTAAAATATAGTCACACACACACTCGTATATGTGTGTGTGTGTGCGTGTAAAAATATATGCATATATCCGTGTGTATATATATATATATATATATGTGTGTGTGTGTGTGTGTGTATGTATGTACAAAGAATAAGTCCCGGGGTTGATTTGCTCGACTAAAGGCAGTGCTCCAGCATGGCCGCAGTCAAATGACTGAAACAAGTAAAAGAGAAAAGAGTATATGTGTGTGTGTGTTTATATATATACATGTATGTATGTGTGTGTATATATATATATATATATATATAAAGACAAGGCATACATAATGGTCATTACATATTTTTCTTTATTGTATTAGATTTAACTTTGCCTTGTTTTGCATATCACTCTGTGTAAAAACCAGTGTAACTGGAGCACAATGATGGATTTACAATATAGAATGGTGATGAACTATAACCCCGGACCCTGCCACAAGAATATGTGGAGTTCTTTACTAACCTGAACAATATTGATAGTCTGGTGTACTAACAGAAAGCTTATAAAGTATTGATAATCCATCACTAATCTCTCTCTCTCTCTTTTCAATTTCCTTTTAATATATGCAGAAAAAGAATGTTACTTGAAAACCGGAGGGAAACCTGGCCCTAATTTCAAAAGGAGTTTTTATGTGTGTAGTGTACGCGAGTCTCGTTGTGACTTTGTTCAACCTGTGAGGTAAGTCATCAGAATTACTTAAAAATCTTATATTTCATTATCTTTTTTTGTTTGTCAGTCTTTGTGGCATTAAGGTACTGGTTTAGTTTAGTCTGTCATAATTCCAGTTCCTTTGTGGTAAAATGGAATCCCTCTCAATATTGCTGTGAATTTTTTTCTGTCTCTGTGTGTCTGCCTGTCTTACTGCTGTATTATAAGATCTATTTATTTGTTGTGTCGTCCTAATAGCATATGTACAATATCTCTTTTATATATATATATATATATATAATCTGCCAAATCAGATTGGAGCCTGGTGTGCCCATCCGGTTCACCAGTCCTCAGTCAAATCGTCCAACCCATGCTAGCATGGAAAG
>NC_068993.1:10325734-10326509 GCF_001194135.2 Octopus bimaculoides
TATATATATATATATATATATATATATATATATATATTTATCTAACAAATACCAATAATAATATTGCTAATAATTATATAAATAGAAGTGGAAATAACAGTGACAATAGAAATTATGAGGATAACAATAATATGCTTAGTCCTGCCAACCATAATTTTAACCAACAAATAGAATGCAGCAGTATTGATGTTGAGGGTTTAACTGAAGTTGATGATAGGCTCAACTCCAATGAAAATAATAGGAATCAGGGACCTAGTTCATATAATATCAATATGCCTAATGCTGGAAGAATAATTCTAACTGATAGCGCATCAGGAAACTGGTTAAATAATGATGGAAATGATCAAAATATACCTAATAGTAGAATTGAGGAAGGGATAAATAATATTAGTGTAAATAATTGTAACAATAATAATAGAGATATTAGAAATAATATAGGTGGGGTTGATAGCTCCACTAGGTGCACCTGCAGAAATAAGTCCCATTGTCCGTTATTAGGAAGTTGTTGCACTCGTAACGTAGTGTACAAATGCATTATAAGTACGATAACCGAAAATTATATTCACATAGGATGTAGCATTAATGTGAAACAGAGAATATATAACCATAGGTCTTCTTTTAGACTAAGACATAAGGCAAATAGTACGACATTAGCAAGTAAACTTTGGGAGTTGAAAGATAATGGTATTAATTTTAGCCTTAAATGGGAAATTATAAGAAAAGCTCAACCTTATAGAAATAGTAGATATGGATGTGAATTATGTTCTATGAAAAT
>NC_068993.1:10326519-10339637 GCF_001194135.2 Octopus bimaculoides
AACCTTATAGAAATAGTAGATATGGATGTGAATTATGTTCTATGAAAATATATGAAATTTTTAAACTTAGAAATAATCCCAATCTAATCAATAATAGATTAGACCTTAGGGTATTGTGTGTACACTGCTCGACTCGCACTTTTAAATTTTTTAAAAAGTAGTTAAAATTATCAAAATATAGTATTTCAACTTCTACCATGTTCATCTGGGGCTATTAATTAGCACATATTTTAAATTGGAAATTGAACCTTTATAACATATATTTCTGATCTCTCACCTTAACATATAATCTTCTTGTGATAACTAAGATTTCAACTTTATTCCATGAAAGATATTTTTTCACACCACTTCTGCTAATGCTGTTAGTTCTTAATATGTATCTTAACCCTATGTAGCTTATAAGAATAGGAAGTTTCGTAAGTTCTAAATGTTTTTAATTAGTTCCCCTAATTTAAATTTTATTTATTGTATTTAATGCTTGACTCTAAAAGGATCATTATTATTATTACATTTTTTCAGGGCTTGTAGTGGTAGTGTCTTGTTTATTCTATATTTTGACTTAAATAAATCTAATCCTTATGCCTAAAATAAATCTAATCCTTATGCCTAAAATAAATCTAAACCTTGGGTTTATTAAGGTTTAAGGGACAAAAAAAAGAAAACGAATAGTAGGAATTAACAAGGACATCCAATATAGAAACATGATAATTGATTACTAGTTTAATTAGTCATGAACTTGTTTTAAGACTAACATGGGCTAATTAAAGAATATTAATTGAATTATAAAAATAAAGCTTACCTTTTATGTGTCTTCAAAATAGTATTATTATATATATCAGCTTAAATTTTAAAATCATTTTAAAAATAATTCAAAATAGTTTTCCTGAGCCCAATATATATAATATTCTTAAACTTTACACCTTATCTATAGCCTTTGAATTCAAAATTGACATTACTTTGGGATTTTTTATTATTAAAATATTATTTAAACTAATATTGATATCTGTAAAACAATACTGATGCTTTATTCAGACTAAAGAAAAAGCTCTGTTGACCTAAATGCTTAAGGTTTAATTCCTCAACATTATGATAGCAGTAGAAAAACCCCAACCTAAAATAGTGTTGCCACTCTGACCAGAGAAACCTTTATAACCATATCCATGTATAATGCTTACACCTTCCCTTTCCTTAGAAGTGATTGCCCCTTATACTATAACTACTAGATAAGAGACAATAAAATCAGAGACAGTTAGAATTCTGCCTAGAACTAATTACTAGCCTGATAGCCTTGGCTATGTCAAGATGGATTTTTATGTATTCTTCTTCCCACTTGGATTTTAAATGTTGCCACAATTATAATGTCTATTCTACTGTAATTTTCTACATTTTTGTGCAGCTGAAGATTGCTCTACATATTGCATTTAATGTAATGCTCACATTACTTAAATAAATGGAGTAGCATGAAACGTGCGTACTGCAATCATCTTTAAAATCCGTGTTGCTTATTTTGATTATATATATATATATATTGGACGGTTTGACCGGGCTGGCACACTGGAAGGCTGCACCAGACTCCAGTCTGATATGGCATGGTTTTCTATGGCTGGATGCCCTTCCTGATGCCAACCACTCCAAGAGTTTAATGGGTGCTTTTACATTCCACCGGCACAGATACCATTTGCATGACACTAGGGTGTGTTTATGTGCCACCAGCACGGGTGCCAATTTGCATGACACTGGTAACTGCCATGACTACAATTTTTTGCTCAGCTTGATGGGTCTTCTTCTCATGCACAACATAATGCCAAAGGTCTTGGTCATTGCCTAAGTGAGGCCCAACACTTGAAAGGAACTCAACCACTTTGCCTCCATGAGGCCCAACACTCAAAGCAGCTCTACTGTAATAACATATACTAATGTATATGGTTTGTGTATTTTCTGGTGGCTGCAATGGCATAGCAGAGTATATCATTCTTGAGCTAATCATCATCACCATTATCATTCAGTCAGTCAAGACTGAGATAGAACTAAACATAATCATCATCATTCAATCAGGATTGAGAATCACCACCAATCATCAACCATCATCATCATTCAATCAAGTATTATCAACTGTCATCATCAACCATCAGTCATCAATCAGCATGCATCAATCATCAATCACCGTTCGTCAATCACCACTCATCAGTCACCATTCGTCAATCACCAATCATTATTCATCAATCATCAATCAATCAATCAAGACTGCAGTAGACCTAAATATCATCAATCATTATCATCATTCCAGCAAGACTGAGCTATCAGTCATCATTCAATCAAGATTCGGGTAGAACTAAATATCGTCATTACCTACCATCTTCAACTATCATCATCAACCATCAACTGTCATCATTCAATCAAGACAGAACTAGAGCTAAATATGATTATCACTACTACTGCCACTACCACCCCCGCCTCCATCTACATCCTGCTCAAAAATGACTATAATTTTCTTCCGTTTCTTTCCAGCATAACTCCTAGAAACTGTGATAAACATCCATCAGCTATTGTTGAATTGCAGGCCATTTATCGCAAAGATAGCGAAAACCGGTAAGAGTTTTCCTACTGTTTATTCTATCAATTAATGTGCGTATTTAATGGGATCGCACGAATACATGAACATTGAAGAAATATTAAAGAATTGGATACATTCTGGCAGTATTATTAATAGGAGAGCTGGCAGAATTGTTAGCACATGAGGCAAGTTGCTTAGCAACATTTTGTCAATTTGTACATCAAAATTCTGCTGATGTCGACTTTGGCTTTCATCCTTTTAGGGTTGATAAAATATGTACCAGTTGAGCACTGGGGTTGATGTAATCGACTTATCTCTTCTCCCCGAAATTGCTGGCTTTGTGCCAAAATTATATATATACACTGACACACACATATTATATTTATATATCCACACACATGGTGTGTGTGCATAAACTTTATTTCTAAAATAGTGAATATATATATATATATATATATATATACATATATATATATATACTCTTTTACTCTTTTACTTGTTTTAGTCATTTGACTGCGGCCATGCTGGAGCACCGCCTTTAGTCGAGCAAATCGACCCCAGAACTTATTCTTTGTAAGCCTAGTACTTCTATCGGTCACTTTTGCCGAACCGCTAAGTTTCGGGGACGTAAACACACCAGCATCGGTTGTCAAGCGATGTTGGGGGGACAAACACAGACACACAAACACACATATATATACATATGCATATATACGACTGGCTTTTTTCAGTTTCCATCTACCAAATCCATTCACAAGGCTTTGGTTGGCCCAAGGCTATAGTAGAAGACACTTGCCCAAGGTGCCACGCAGTGGGACTAAACCCGGAACCATGTGGCTGGTAAGCAAGCTACTTACCACACAGCCACTCCTGCGCCATATATAATAATGCATTTACATTATTTTCTTATATTGGTTTCTTTCTCACAGGTGTTACTACCGATGTAATCAAAAAAAGGAAGGAACAGACTGGTGCGGTTTTAGGATGAGAAAAGCTCTGAAGGTAACTTCAATTTATCATCATCGTCATTTAATGTTTGTGTTCCATACTGGCACGAGCTGGATGGTCCAAGAGGATCCAACTAGCCCAGGGTCTGTGTTGGTCTTCAGTGTCTGCTTTGGTAAGGTTTCTACAGCTGAATGCCCTTCCTAATGTTACCAACAAGGCATTCATGACAAATAACAAATGAATGCTTTTATGGAGACCTGCCGAAAGTTAGCAAGATCAAGCAAAGATGGCTGTAACTACCTGGTCACTGCATGTGTTACCCTAAACTGGAAGCAGCCAAATTAGTCTTGTGGAACCCACTTACATCAACAACTTGATTGCAGACACTGGCCTGGAATGTATCCAGGACCTAGAGGCAGTGACGATGGACCGAGAAGTGTGGCAGGTAGACTTTGTTGCTGTGACCCAAGTTGGAACCTGGTAACAATAATGCTATCCGGGTGTTTTTTTTTTGTGCCACCAGCACAAGCAAAGTAACTGTGCAGCTTGCATGACTATGAAACCCAAGGAGGGGCAGAGCAGGTTCTTGTTGTAGAGGAGTTCAATGGCTGTTTACATTTAGAAAAGTGTGTGAGGGGTCATCGTCATCATTTGTTTTCCATGCTAAGATGGATCAGATGGTTTGGCTGGGGTTGGCAAACTGGAGAGCTGCACTGGGCTTTGGTCTGATATGTCTTGGTTTGTACAGCTGGATGCCCTTTTTAACACCAACCATTTCATAGTGTGTAGTGGGTGGCATTCACGTCACTGGCACTGGTGCCTTTCACGTCCCTGGCACAGGTGCCTTTTATGTGTCACCAGCACTGGTCACAACTATGCTTTCACTTAGCTTGATGTGTCTTCTCAAGCATAGCAGCAACTCGCCAAAGGTCTCTGTCACTTGTCATCACTCCCATGAGACGCAACATCCAAAGATCATACTTCCCCATCTTGCCCCACACCTTCCTGAGTCTGCCTCAGATCAACACTTCTTTACGCAGCTCTCCTCCTCAAATAAAGGTGATGAGGTATCCAGGCAGTTACCTCAAAATTTATACTATGCTTATGAAGTTAACCCTTTAGCATTCAGATTATTCTATCAAATGTAATACTTATTCCCTCACGTTGTTTTCAATTAATCATCCATTATCTCATAGCTTCGAGATTCCAATGATGTATTTGATTAAGTTTTGAACGACATTGCTAGGTAGGTGTGACAGGCCAGATCTGGCCTGTTTGAACATAACACAGGAAGAAAATTTAGGGCTGGATATGACCAATTTAAATGCTGAAGGGTTAAATTGATAGACTACTGATGAAATAGTTGTAAGGTCACTGACTTTAGACTTGGCCCACTTCTTAATGGCTGTTTTTAAATCCTTGATTACCTTTTACAGTGTTCTTTGAGAGTGGAAACTGAGCATTAATTAGGGATCTTATTCTTCCAGGAAAATGAGAAACCCATCAAGAGTAATAAACAAGCAAACCCATCATCCAAGGTAAGGATTGTTTATTAAATGAGCATCTTTTATATTTAACTTGTTTCAGTCATTTGACTGCGGCCATGCTGGGGCACTGCCTAGAAGGTTTTTTAGTCGAACAAATTGACCCCGGGACTTGTTTTTTAAGCTTAGTACTTATTCTGTTGGTTTCTTTTGCCAAACTGATTGTAAACTCACTAGCACTGGTTGTCAAGTGGTGGTGGTGGTAGGGGACAAACGCACACATGCATGCACACACACACACACACACACGTAACACATACACAAAGACACAAACATAGATATATGCATATATATATATACGTACATACATGTCACTGAAGTGAACAAGGGCACTAATCAGCACCAGTATTGCTGGAAATAAGAGTCAAAACAACTCAGTAGCCACAAAAGGCACTCTCTTAATGAGCTGACATATGGCCAGTTTGAATATATAATAAGTTGAATATTTGGGCCAGATATGGCCTGTTTGAATATATTTGGGCCAGATGTAGCCAGTTTGAATATATAACAGGTAGAATATTTTGGGCCAGTTTTGAACCTGATGTGGTCAGATTGACTGTTAAAAGGTTAAACTGCAAAATATTATGTTTATGTATACAATGAGAATTACACTCAGAAAATACTTTTTTTTTGTTTTTGGTTAATTATTGCTAGCATGAAATTACGAAGGAATTGGCTAAAGGTGAAAAGAAAGAGCTGCCATCATTTTCATCATTGAGTAAGTCTGAGCACAAAGCGCCGTTGTTTGGAAAAGAAGACAAGTTGGAAGACAATAAACCTGTGAAGGATGGTAATGATAGCTTCACGCAATGGAGGGACAGTCCAGTCAAAGATACTTCAAGGCAGAAGGAGAAAGCCAGTCTTACATCTGCTCTTCAAAAACAAAAGGTTTGTGATAAATTTAGTGGAGATCTTTTAGATGATGATGATGATGGTTGTTGTTGTTATTATTTTATTGTTGTTTACTTTTAATATGTATGTTTGTTACAATCACTTGCTGAGACACACCAAGTGTCCTAGGGTGGGTGAAGGATAAGAGATGTTACAGTGTGTCTGAAAACTTGGGGAGGGCAAGTGGCAGGGGTAGTAGTGAAATATCTTCATGTAATTCAACACATACATTTAAATTGATAAGGTTTTTTTTAAGGATGCGGGCTGTACTTGTCAGCACAATCTTTTGAATTTCTCTGAATACATGAGATAGTGCTGAAAGGTTCCTGGTTTTAGGGGTATCACGAAATGCCTGGCTGGAGGCTCAATCTTCCAAGTTCTTATACAAGGCTTAGAAAAACTGAAGGACTGCTGCAATAAGTGTGTGTATCTGAGAGGGGAATATGTTGGATTAAAAACATCATTAACTGATCCTCCTGTATTTTCTTTTACCCAAAGCCAGGAACTTTTCAGCACCTCCTCACGTGCTGTAGAATGGTTTCTTGACATTGCGTGATAGTTGTAAATGAGTATAATTGTTATACAACCAGTGTCCTTCATGTCCAGTTTTCTGTGAGAACATATCTGATTATATGGAAATGTCTTGCTTGGAAACAGGTGAGGGTTGGTAACAGGTGGGCAGCCAGCCATTGAAACTCCACTTAAACAAATTTTATCCAACCTATTTGAGTCTAAAAAAAAATGGACATTAAAAAAACTAAAAAAACAATAAATATTAATGAAAATAAACAATGAAATACTGTATACTCATAGGTGAGAGGTATGTATAGCTAATTTCTCTGATTGTTTGTAATACAGGAGCTGTTATCTCGTGTGCAGTTGTCAGCACTCCCTGACAAAGGTGCTCGTCTCAAAGAAAATATTCAACAATTGGAAAGTAAGATCCAAAATATAGATCTAAATAAAGATGTTTCCAGAACTTCTAAGAGTAAGTTTTACTTTCAAATACTCTCCTACCTTATCACACTTGGATCACCATTTGTTTTATATTTTTGTTACTTGTTTGGAACAAATTTTTCATGCTTAGTTTTCTATCTACACCCAAGGGAGGGGGTGGTTTGAGGCAAGTCTTCTTGCACTGTTACAGGCTAGCTGAGTATTATAGAGAGTGGTGTGAAGCAACTAGAGTATTATGGTCCATCATATTGGTGTACTGAATCAAATAGTGTTATGCTTTATATTACAGTGTGGAAGGGTACACTGAATCAAACAGATAAGTTTTATAAGGAGGATTAAAGTAAATACAGCATTATAGTGTAAGGGGAGTATAGTGGTCTGATTGAGCAAACATAAAAGCATCTCAACCGTGACTGTCCTGTTCTATTTTTAACATAGTAGGGTGCAATTTGGCTGAATGACCTTATAGAGAAGCTTTTGTTGCTTGGACTGGTATATATGTCCATAAAGCAATGAATAAGGTATGCAAGCATATCTTTCCATAAAATGAAATAAAATAAATTAAAACATTAAACTTTTTTTTTTTTCATTTTATTTTATTTCTAAGTGATTTCCTCTTTCTTCCCCTCAGCACATACTGAACCTGAAATCATCAGAGTCCATCCACCAAATGAACCAGGAGGTCAACCCATACACAAAACAGTGAATAAGCCAAGTATGTATGAGATTAGTTTTACTTCATTTATGAGTGACCTGTTACATATTACAAGTTTAGAAATGAGCACAAGAGACAAACTAAGCCAAATGAATATGAGTGCCTGGCACAATGGTTAGGGTATCGAGCTCCCAACTCAAAGCCTGTAAATTCAAGTCCTGCTGTACTGTTATAAATAATTTTTGCTGTCATCAATCTTAATGTAATTGCACTGTGTTCCTGCTTTAGTGGGAATTGCTTTAATGTATTCTCAACCAGATTCCTGTTAAAGCAGTCATAAACAAGAAATATAGAAAAAGATGATAAAATACTAAAATTAGATGACTGATCACATTGTAGTTTTGTAGTCAAGTGTGTTTATGACTCATTGTTAATAGTGTCCCCTCATAGCTGTTGTTTATTTTTGTTTTTAATTGGGGAAAAAAAGATTTATTTTTCTGTAATGAAATGAGTGTGTGATAAACCTAGCACTTTGTAAACAAGCAAAGCCTAGACTCTTTAGAGTTGACGAAATTATTAATGATGTTTACTCTTCAGACAAAGAGTTTATCCTCATGTAGACAATGAGAATGATTCTGATAATCAAACTGGTGAAAGTGATGAAGAAAGTAGTGATGCAGGTGAACAAATTATGATAGTTGAGAGACAGACTTCTTATTTTTATGAATTTTTTTTTTTCAATTCTATCTATTAGTTTGCTTGCAATGAACAAATATGGTAGTTGAGAGAAAGGTCTGTTATTGCTATTCACCTGAATATTTCTGTGGTTCTATCTATTAGTCTTCCTATCAAATATGGTAGTAAAGAGAAAGGTCTGTTATTATTACTCTCCTGAATTTTTTTGCAATTCTGTCCATTGAAAAAATGTTGTAATTGTGAGAGAGGCTTATTATTGTTAATCTGAATTTTTTTGTGATTCTGCAATCGTTACTCTTGAGCTGTGTATGCAACTATTTTTTAGCATGGGAGTCCAGGTGGAGGGTAAAGTTAGATGCCGGGTCCTAGGCCTGTGAGGGTTAAGCATAGTTCACTCATCCTCCTCGCAGCAAAAGCTTTCCATTTTGTCTTAATTTCTTTTTCTTCCCCTCAGCACATAGTGAACCCGAAATCATCAGAGTCCATCCACCAAATGAACCAGGAGGTGAACCCGTACACAAAACAGTAAAAAAGCCAAGTATGTATGAGATTAGTTTTACTTCATTTATGAGTGACCGGTTACATATTGCAAGTTTTGAAATGAGCACAAGAGACAGTCTAAGCCAAATGAATATGGGTGCCTGGCACAATGGTTAGGGTATTGAACTGCCAAATCAAAGCATGTAAGTTCAAGTCCTACTGTACTGTTATAAATAATGTTTGCTGTCATCAGCCTTAACACTGTTGCATCATGTCTCTGGCGTAGCAAGAGTAGTCTAAATGTAATCTCTACTGGATCCCTGTTAATGTGGTGAAGAATATGAAATGTAGAAAAAGAAGATAAAACTATATGGCTGCAAAGTAAGCTTGTTAACAACCACACAGCCATGATTGTAACATCTTGGCTGGAGAGACTCCCTGATCTCCAAGCTATGCACCTTCTTCCAACACAGGAATATCCATAAGTAATTACTGAATGAAAAGACAGAAAAAAAAAATAATGAAGAGAAAGAAAACTATTAGAATTTTTGTCCAATTTTTTTTTCTCTAGTTTTATTTCGCAGTCATGGCTATATGGTAAGAAGTTTGCTTCCCAGCCTTATAGTTCTGGGTTCAGTCTCACTGCATGGCCTCTTGGTCCTCGGGCCCACTAAATCCTTTTAAGCGTAGGTGAAAACTGACAGACGCCTGTCATGTGTATATATATATATGTGTGTTCCTGTGTATGTGTGTGTTTGTCTTCCACTACCACTTGACAACCACATGGTTCCAGGTTCAGTCCCACTGCATGGCACCATGGGCAGGTGTCTTCTACTATAGCCTCGGGCCGACCAAAGCCTTCTAAGTGGATTTAGTAGGCGGAAACTGAAAGTAGCTATTCAATATACATACATACATACATATATATGTGTGTGTGTATATCTATGTATGTATACATATGTATGTATGTATACATATGTATGTATGTATATGTGTACGTATGTATGTACGTACATATATATATATGTATGTATGTATGTATATCTCTGTGTGTCTTTGTGTTTGTCCTCTCATCACCGCTTGACAACCGGTGTTGGCGTGTTTATGTACCCATAACTTAGTGGTTCAATAAAAGAGACCAGTAGAATAAGTACTCCGCTTAAAAAAGAAATATAAAGCGAGTCCTGGGGTCGAATTATTTGGCTAAAACCCTTCAAGGCCGTGCTCCAGCATGACCACAGTCAGATGACGGAAACAAGTAAAAGATAAAAGGTAAAACTAGTTTTTAAACATCAAATGGCTATGGGGATCCGCCAGAGTGAAGCAGTAATCAAAGGAGCCCATGGTTAAAAAATGGTTGGGAGTCACTGATTTACATTATTTGAGAATTTCATTTCTTTCTCCAGGCCAGCAAGGATCATCGAGTGTAAAGAATGAAGTTGATAGTGATGATGATGAACCATCGTCAGCTTCTGATTACTCTGAAAAGTTACAAATACATAAACATCACAATCCTCAAAATTTAAGACAAGTCAAACTCACTGAAGCTTTTGCTTTACCAAAAGAATTTCTTGAAGGAAGTTATTCACGTAAGTTTATCATTTGTTTCTACAGCTAAAGTTTGTTGTAACGGATTTTGGTTCAGTTTTAATTTATTAGTCTTGTTTAAAACTGAACCAAAATCCATTACAAGCTATGACCCCAACAAACTTTTTCCCCAATGTCTAGTAAATTCTAAGCTGAAGTGGTGACAGCATGGACTTTGTCTGTCTTCTTACTCTATCAGAGTATTTAAGTAAAATTATAATATGTCCTACTGATTAAAAACTTCTATTTATTTATTTATGCAGCTGAGGATAGGCCTGCATTTAAATTGATGTAATGATTGCATTGTTCAATTAAATGGAGCCGCTTGAAATGCTGGTACTGCATCACCTCTTGATATCCTGTTGCTTATTTTGATTTTATTCACCCTATTTTGAGTTGTACTAATAATACCTCACTAATTTTTGGTGCTTCAACTTAATCTCAATTATTTTATATATATATATAATTATTAATTTAATATGTATATATTTGTGTGTGTGTGTGTCCCTCACCACCACTTGACAACTGGTGTTTATTTATGTTCCTAATTTAATGGTTTTGGTAAAAGAGACTGATGGAATATGTACCAGGCTTCAAAAAATATGCACAGGGGTCGATTCGTTTGGCTAAAAGCTCTTCAGGGTAGTGCTCCAGCATGGCCACAATCCACTGACAGAAACAAGTGAAAAATAAAAGAAAAGATAAAGCTTTTATGCCCACTCTTTGAATGCACTTTCTTTTGGAATCATTAACCGAATAAAGGTTATCAAATCCTTGTCTTTTCAGAAGCCGGTTGGCAGCCTGCAACACTGTATGGAGGTCGAATGACCGTAACACGTCTCGAAGAAGTGAGGAACGCAATGGATAAAATTACTAACTCTTTGCATGAGTAAGCTCTTATTCTTGGAACTGAATTTCTTAAGATCTCAATTAGAGGCAGATTTAAAAATTCCAGTTTGGTGTGGTGACTGTGTTGGTGTGGTAGTATAGTAGTTATACAGGAATTATTTTAAACATGTTTTTGTGTCTCTCTGTGAAAGTGCATAGCCCAGTGGTTAGGGTGTTGCACTTATAGTTGTCAGATTGTGAGTTCAGTTCCCAGACTGGGTGGTGTGTTATTTTTCTTGAGTAAAACACTTCATTTCATGTTGCCTCCAGTGCAGTATGTATTGTAAAGAGGCAGCCTAAAAGAAGTAGAGGTAAGATTTACACTCCGACCTTGCAAAACCCTCATCAGCAATGATTATCCATACAGACCCATGGGTTGGAGGGCTGTCGCCCAAATGGTGCAGGTGTCATCTGCCAAGGAGTTGGGAATGACCAACAAATGATGGATGCAGCGACGTAATGTTGCATCACATGCACCATTACTACTGCTGCCGTAATGTCTTAGACCTAATAGATGGGCTTAAATTCAACACAGCAAATTCACAAAACACTTGATATTTGTACTGTGTTCCTGCTATTAATGAGTTTAATATGTGAAATTGTTATATCATCATCACCATGATCATTGTCATCGTCGTCATCATTGTGGGTTTTATAATCATTCATTTTGCATAAATGTTTTTTTTTTCCATTCTTGCTTAGGTTGATTGGTTATGAAGAAAGTTAACCTCTGAAAGACTGACTTCCTATTCATATATGCTGTAGATGTCTACCATTCTTATGAGCTATCATAAAATGGTGACAATACATGCTTAGACACACACATGCACATGCATACACCAAATAATGGTTTCATATTTTGGTACAAGGCCAGCAATTTCGGAGGAGTGGGGTAAGCAAATTATATTGCCACCCCAATGTCCAACTGGTACTTCTTTTATCAACCCTGAAAGGACAGAAAGCAAAGTCGATTTTGGTGAAATTTGAACTCATAAAGTAAAGGCAGATGAAGCACTGCTAAGCATTTTGCCTGGCAGTCTAATGATTCTAACAGCTCGCCACCTTATATACTAAATAATACAAATACATAATCTCTCTCTCTCTGACATAAGTATTGATATTTTACAGAGGGGAATCTCAGATTAATATTGATTCTTGTCTATCTTTGATCATCAGGCAACTCAAAACTTGTCCAAAAGAAGATGAAGAAGAGGAAGATCCTCGAGGTTTGAAGGTCTCTTTGATGCCTCATCAGAAACATGCTTTAGCCTGGTTACTCTGGAGGCAGAAACAGAACCCTTCCGGTGGTATTTTAGGTAAGAAAATCATGTTTGATTTTGGGTTTATTTTGCTTATGTGTCCTGTTGGGGTGCTGGTATGCCTAAATGGTTAAGTAGTTTGCAATCATGAGGTCTGTGGTTTGATTCTTTTTCACAGAAGATGAAATTTTTCATGAAGCTGTTTTTGTAACCATGTGGTTTTATGCGCAGTAATACCTTGGGAAAGTTCCATTGTAACCTAGCTGACCAATGCCTTGTGAGTGAATTGGGGAAAAGAAACTGTGTTGACTGCAACCATACTGGAGCACCGCTTTTAATCAAACAAATCGACCCCCAGGACTTATTTTTTGTAAGCCTAGTACTTATTCTATCGGTCTCATATGCTGAACCACTAAGTTACGGGGATACATAAACACACCCGCATCAGTTGTCAAGTGACGGTGGGGAACAAACATAGACACACAAGCATATACGACAAGCTTCTTTCGGTTTCCGCCTACCAAATCCTCTCACAAGGCTTTGGTTGGCCTGAGGCTATAGCAGAAGACACTTGCCCAAGGTGTGTTGCAGTGGGACTGAACCTGGAACCATGTGGTTGGGAAGCAAGCTTCTTACCACACAGCTATGCCTGCACCTAT
>NC_068993.1:10340664-10357826 GCF_001194135.2 Octopus bimaculoides
ACTGGCAACGGCCACGCTCAAAATGGTGCATCTCATGTGCCACCCGCACAAGAACCAGTCCAGGGGCACTGGCAACGATCTTACTTGGCTTGCCGGGTCTTCTCACGCACAGCCCATTTCCAAATTAC
Organism: Octopus bimaculoides; assembly: GCF_001194135.2. Lineage (NCBI taxonomy): Eukaryota > Metazoa > Mollusca > Cephalopoda > Octopoda > Octopodidae > Octopus > Octopus bimaculoides. The sequence continues at coordinate 10,340,793 of NC_068993.1, forward strand.
CCTACATCATTTCAGTTCACTCCATCGTGTTGATGTTGTTTTTTTTTTGTCCCAAGTCCACCCTGGCTCCAGCGAAGACCATCCATATATTTTCTTTTTTCTTCTGACTTAGTACGTCTAGGACTACAATATCTAATGTACTTTTATTATTTTTTAAGACAGTATGGTGTGGTTCAAAGATGATTTAGCTGCTATTTTTAGCAGATTGAGCAAATATCTGAAGACTCTCTTGTAAGTATTTTCAATAGACTGGTCTTCAATACATTGGAAAAGTTCTGTCTTATCCACTTCTAAAACAATAGAGGTAAACATTGTTTTCCAAAAGGTCACTTCCAGCCTAGGTGCCATCGCCTTTCTGGCACTTGTGCCCGCGGCATGTGTAAGGACATTCAAGTGAGATCGTTGCCATTCCCCCTGGACTGGCTTTTGTGCGGGTGACACATAAAATACACCATTTTGAGCGTGGCCGTTGCCAGTACCTGCCTGACTGGCCTTCGTGCGGGTGACACGTAAAAGCACCCACTACACTCTCGGACTGGTTGGCATTAGGAAGGGCATCCAGCTGTAGAAACTCTGCCAAATCAGATTGGAGCCTGGTGTTGCCATCTGGTTTCACCAGTCCTCAGTCAAATCGTCCAACCCATGCTAGCATGGAAAGCGGACGTTAAATGATGATGATGATACACACATACATACATACGCCATCACGTATGTGCTCACACACTTCCACGCATGTATATAAATACATCGTTGATCTTGCTATTTGTTTTCTTTTTCTATTTGTTGTGCTTCCCACTTATCGAACATGTTCAAGTAATCATGCTAAAGCCAACACCGGATTTCTTCTGTTTCTTTCTTTCACATAGACAGCAGACGTGTAATAAAGAGTAAAGCCACCCTGATCATCACACCTGCTTCCCTGGTACACCAGTGGGGAAAAGAAGTTGAGGCCAGGTGCAAAAGCGGTTCGTTAGATGTCCTTATATACCATGGACCAAAACGAGAGAAGAATGTCAGTGTGTAAGTAATGCTATCAGTCTCTTCTACTCTAGGCACTAGGCCCGAAATTTTTGGGAAGGGGACCAGTCGATTAGATTGACCCTAGTTTGCAACTGGTACTTAATTTATTGACGCTGAAAGGATGAAAGGCAAAGTTGACTTCGGTGGAATTTGGACTCAGAACGTAAAGACAGACAAAATATCGCTAAGTATTTCGCCCGGCGTGCCAACGTTTCTTATTTCTTTACTGCCAAAAAAGGCTAAACATAAAGGGGTCAAACAAGGACAGACAAATGGATTAAGTCGATTATATTGACCCCAGTGTGTAACTGGTACTTATTTAATCGACCCTGAAAGGATGAAAAGCAAAGTCGACCGTGGCAGAATTTGAACTTAAAACGTAACGGCAGATGAAATACCGCTAAGCATTTCACCCGGTGTGCTAACGATTCTGGCAGCTTGCTGCCTTAAGTAATCCTATCATTATCCCCATTATGATGATGATGATGATAATGATGGTGATGGTCATTATTATCAGTTCTCATCATTGCAATCACAATCATCACCATCAATATTGTGGCTATCTTCTTTGCCATTGACATAGTCTTTTTTATCATCATCATCGTCGTCATCATTATTGCCATCATCCTCATCATCCTCCTCTTTGCTGTCATAAACATAGCCATCAACATCATTGTTATCATCATTATCATTATCAATATTATTTTAGGATGGATCACAGGTTGACAAATCTTTGAATTTACAACATCTTATAATCTTTGTCTTCTTCCTGAAGTTTGTACTAATATATATCTATAAAATTCTTTCAGGATAACTTCTAAGGATGTTGTTCTCACTACATATAAGGTTGTTAGTTTGGAAATTGGACGGAAGGAAGACACTGCAATTGCTGACCGATCTCTCACTGAAGAAGAAGAGAATGAGGCAGAAAATGAGCCAGTAAGTAGAAATTTTATACTATTGTTGTTGCCAACCACTCCGAGAGTGTAGTGGGTGCTTTTACGTGCCACCGGCACGAAGGCCAGTCAGGCGGTACTGGCAACGGCCACACTCAAAATGGTGTATTTTACGTGCCACTCGCACAGGAGCCATATATATGTACTGTTTATACGTATTCCTATTTGTATATATATATGTATATGTATTTCTCTTCCATTTCAGGAAAGTCAAGGTAAATTGCCGCTGCTGTTGCAAATACATTGGAAGAATGTAATTCTTGATGAAGCTCATGATATTCGAAACTATAAGTCCCTCACTGCAACATCAGTTACTCGATTAAAAGCTTCGTCCAGGTGGATGTTGACAGGTACACCCATCCAGAATAAATTGTTAGATATGTATTCTCTACTCAGGTGAGAATTTTGCTTTCTTATATTTTCTACTTTTTATTTGCCTTGAAAAGCATTTGGAAATTTTTGAAGAATTTGGTTGGTGGAAAGAAGTAGGGCAGCTTATTCTTCTTGCTCCTCCCCTTCTTATTCTTCTTGCTTTTCTTCCTTCCCTTATTCTTCTTCCTCCTCTTCTTTTTTTCCACCTCTTATTCCTCTCTTTCTTATTCTCCTCTCCTCATTCCTCCTGCTCCTCCTTTTCTTGTACACCCTCTTCTTTCTCTTTTTCTTCCTCCTGTTCTTAATCCCCTCTTCTTCTTGCTCTCCCCTTATCCTTCCCCCTCTTATTCCTCCTTCCCTCATTCTTCTTTCTCCTCTTCTTTTTTTCCACCTCTTATTCCTCTCTTTCTTATTCCCCTCTCCTCATGCCAAAACAGACAGTGAAGCCTGGTGCAGTCATCTTCTGGCTTGCCAGCTCTTGTCAAACCTTCCAACCCATGCCAGCATGGAAAAAAGATGTTAAATGATGATGATAATATGAGAATACATTTACATATCTCTACATGTATGCACACAGATATGTGGGTACATATCTGAAACTATAGTAGGAGACACCTGAGATTGAACTCAAAACCATGTATTTGCAAAGTGCCCTTCTTAACCATGTAACCCAAGTAAAACTCTGAATGTAAGCTGCTGGAACACATGTCTGGTTTCCATTCATTTACCATCATGTGGTAACTTATTTACTTGTTTCCATTATTTTCCTCTTGAATTCAGATTCCTACGTTTTAGACCATTTGATGAATATAAAGTATGGAAAAATCAGGTTGAAAGCAACGAGAGCAAGTATTTCCTTTCTTTTATCTTCTACCTTTTTTCTTCCTTTTTTTTTAAAGTTTGGCACTTATGGCAATCACAATGAGAGTGATTCAGACAATCAAACTGATGAAAATGATAAGAGAAGTTGTGATTTTGGGTGAACAAATGGCAGTTAAGAGATAGGCTTCTTTATCTCCTGAATTATTTCTGTGATTCTGTCCATTAGTCTACTTGCATTAAACAAATGTGGTAGTTGAGAGAAAGGTCTATTATTGTTATTCTCTTGGAGTTTTTGTGATTCTGTCCATTCGTTTACCTGCAATTGTTACTCTTCACCTGTATTTACAACGATTTATATTTTTGATCATAAGTTCAAGTGGAGGTTAAAGTCAGACACAGGGGCTCAGGTCTGCGAGGGTTAATAGTGATGATGATAATGAATTTGATAATGATGACAATGGCAATTTGATACTGTTGACAATGATAAGGATGATATTGATAAGGATGGCAGTGGTGGTGGTGACGATAATGATTTTACTGATCATGATGATAAGGGTGTTGATGATGATGATGATGATGATGACAGTGACAACAGCATCCTCATCATCTGCTTCTGGTTTTTCTCTTTCTTACTCCCCCTTGAAAAGGAAGGGTTAAATGTGTTTAGTACAGGATTTAGAGTTGAAAAGTAGTAAGGATATAGAGAAAAAGATCAGGTGTAACAGGTGACTTGTTTTTAGAGGATGAAATACCATTATAATAATGTAGATCATCATTATCGTTTAACGTCTGCTTTTCATGCTAGCATGGGTTGGACGATTTGACTGAGGACTGGTGAAACCAGATGGCTACACCAGGCTCCAATCTGATCTGGCAGAGTTTCTACAGCTGGATGCCCTTCCTAACGCCAACCACTCCGAGAGTGTAGTGGGTGCTTTTACATGCCACCGGCATGAGGGCCAGTCAAGTGGTACTGGCAACGGCCATGCTCAAAATACTGTTTTTTATGTGCCACCTGCACAGGAGCCAGTCCAGTGGCACTGGCAATGACCTCATTCGCATGTTTTCTAACGTGTCACCGTGTTCTCTGCTGTTTGCTTTCTTTTACAGTGTTTGTCAAATAACCGTGATCTCTTTGCTTGACTTTTGTTACAGGAATGGGTAAAACTCGCTTGAACATCATTGTGCAATCTTTATTGTTAAGAAGAACCAAAGATCAGACTGTGAATGGGAAACCACTGGTAAATAGGATCTGTTTCCTTTTCTTTCTTTTACCAATTTTCTTACAAACTGCTATGCTACTTGGCAGTGAGACATGAGCTGAGACTACTGGAGGCTTGAAAGAAATGAAGCCAGTATGCTCCACTGGATGGATAATGTCAGAGTGCATATATGACAGTGTAAGTGATTTTAGAGCAAAACTGGGTATATGAGGCATTAGAATAGTGTTCAAGAGAGAAAACTGCACTGGTATGGCCATATGTGTATGAATGAAGACAGTTGCATCATGAGGTGCTGATCTCTAATTGTGGAAGGGGTAGACCCAGGAAGATGTAAGATGAAGCGGTGAGAAAGGATCTCCAGCCTTTGGGACCCAAAAGGAATGACAGGACCAAGACACCCGATTGTCCTTGTGTACAGGCATGTCCCCTGCATTTCTCTGCAGCTGAGCTTTCCTAATCTTGCAGGCTTGTGGGTACTGGTGCCACATAAAAAAAAAGCACCCATGCCAGTGTCATGTAAATGCACCCCTGTCTAAAGAGGTTGGCATTAGGAAGGGCATTCAGCCATAGAAACCATGCCTAAGCAGGCATGGAGCTTGGGCAGCTAGCCTGCTCCTGTCAAACCATCCAACCCATGCCAGCATGGAAAACAGGCGTTAAATGATGATGATGAAGTAATAAGTGTCACACAAACTGAAACTGCAATTCAGGTTCAATGCCAGATGTTGTGGTCACTTCTCTTTTACTCTTCTAATGGCCTTGGAAAAGTTATGAATGTCAGCTATGGCACAAGAAAGGCATTCAGTATAAACTGGAAAAGTTGGTGTTAGGAAGGGCATCCAGCTGTAGAAACCATACCAAAGCCTACACTGAAGCATGATGCATCCATGATGATGATGATGATGATGCTGCTGCCACAACTCCAAATTTCCTGACTACGCTGAAATCAATGAGGATTGTTTAATCCATCATCATTATCATTTAACATATGTTTCCATCTGAAATGGGTTGGACGGTTTTACAAGATCTCAATTCTGTGGTAGTAGGCGGGTCTTCTCAAGTACAGCAATGTGTCACATGACACAGACCTCTATCATCTCCTTTGTAAGGTTCCGTATTAATTACTAAGGAAAATAAAATACTATATGATTTTGCCCTAGAGACAGTATTTCTGAACAAAAGATGGGTTAGTCAAGAAGGAAATGTCTTGGAATATAGTTCAGCTTGATAAGAGCGTGGTCTAGACAACAACGCTGACAAAAACAACAACAAAGAACTGATTTAAAGAAAAATATTTATTTCAGATTAAAATGACCAAGAAGAAACTATTGAGCTACAAGCTGAAGTTGTCACCCAAGGAACAAGAACTGTACAATAAGATTTTCAAAAGAATTCAGTGAGTATAGTTTGGAATTAGTTTCAGCTGCCGATTCCTTATTACTTTACCAATATTCGCACTCTTTTTTTTTCCTCTTTTTCTAAGTTTATTCATGCATATGGAGTTGATAGAAAAGGAACAAGGCTTACAATCAGTCGATGAGAAACTGAAAGAAGCCCATCATATGTGTGTGTGTGTGTGTTTGTATTTGTGTTTGTCTCCACCATCACCACTGCTTGATAATAGGTGTGTTTACGTCCCCATAACTTAGTAGTTTGGCAAAAGGGACTGATAAAATAAGTACCAGACTTTAAAAAAAAATTCAGTGCCCCAGCATGGCCACAGTCTAATGACTGAAGCAATTAAAAGAATAAAAGATATATACTCTTTTACTTGTTTCAATCATTTAACTGCGGCCATGCTGGAGCACCGCCTTTACTCTAGCAAATCGACCCCAGGACTTATTCTTTGTAAGCCTAGTACTTATTCTATAGGTCTCTTTTGCCGAACCGCTAAGTTACGGGGACGTAAACACACCAGCATCGGTTGTCAAGTGATGTTGGGGGGACAAACATACACATACACATATATACATATATACATACATATACAACGGGCTTCTTTTAGTTTCCGTCTACCAAATCCACTCACAAGGCTTTGGTTGGCCTGAGGCTATAGTAGAAGACACTTGCCCAAGGTATCACGCAGTGAGAATGAGCCCAGGAACCATGTGGTTGGTAAGCAAGCTACTTACCACACAGCCTCTCCTACGCCTATATATATATATGTGTGTGTGTATATAAATATAGGGATGGTATTATTAAAATACCATCACGAGTACAGGCAAATTAATAAAGTATATACATACAATATTAGATATGTACATATATACACAAGAGCACTACATGAGCACCTAGATTTGTGACTATTCGGTGGTACGGAAGTATTTTTGACTTCTATTTTTTAGTGATGTAGGTGCTCATGTAGTGCCCTTGTGTACATATGTACATATCTAATATTGTAGGTGTATATTATAGATTAAAAGGGCTGAAGACAGATACTTTCCTCTTTGGCCAAACCCTCAACATTTTCAAGTTTCACTTGGAAAAGAAAGTGAGAATTGAGAAGAAAGTTCTGCCCCACCCCGCCAGCAATTTTGTTAAAAGGTGGATGAATGTTACAAGAATGGGCCTACTCTAAGCATGTGCCTATAAAGTGGAAAGGGTGCTGGTGGTCAAGAGTATCGTAGACTTGTGGGGGTTTCATGAGCAGTCTTAGGAGGTCTCCCTCTTTTGGGGAATTTTGTTACGTATTATTGCTTCTTTCATTGTTTACATGACTTTCAGGAAACCCTACATCGTATTTGTCCTGTGTTGTCCACAATGTTTTTTTATATGTAAACCCTTTGTGGTTAATAAAGAAACCATTATTATAATTAATTAATCAATTATTATTATTATTATTATTACAACAGATCAGTGGTCCAAGATTACATTCGCTCACATATGGACAAGGATTCACTTCTTGCAGATAACTCTTCATCCTCTAAGAATCATCACCAAAAACAAAGCACTTCTTCTCAAAGTAGATCCACAACTACAAAGAAACCGACTGGTAAAGATGTCTTGGTGTTTCTACTCAGATTAAGACAGTGCTGTTGTCATCTTAGTTTGTTGAGAGAAGTAAGTGACTGCAGTTTCAAGCCTTGCTTACACCAGTGTCTTGTTTTTTTTTTTTTAAATTTTTATATGAGGGTGGGCTGGAAGTTCATATGTTGATTATAAAGGAGTGATGGTTAGAGCTGTGAAATCTTGCATGCTTTAATTTCAACTCCTTTTATTAATAGCTGCATTTTATTTACATTATTTACATTTGACAGATATTTGTCCTCAGCTTGTTTGTTGTTAACACAACATTTAGGATGATATACCCTCCAGCCTTCATCAGGTGTCTTGGGGAAATTTCAAACCTGGGTTCTCGTTCCTAAGGTATTTTTTCAATGTTGCTGTTGTTAAGGTCACTGCCTGGATGCACATAAAATATGTACCAGCTGAGCACTGGGGTTGATGTAATTGACTAGTTCCCTTCCCCGGTATTTCAGGCCTTGTGCCTAGAGTGGTAATTATTATTATTATTGTGGTATTGAGCAGAATATTTGCTGTAGCCCATCTTTTATACCAAGACAAAACATGTTTATGAGAGCATTTCCAATCAGTTAAGAACAGAAGCCATGAGAACCGCTGCCTATTAGATCTATGAAACCTTATTACAGATGTTATTACCTTGTTGTTGCTTTGTTTTTAAATTTCTTTTTCTTTTGTTTCAGTCAATTGATAAAGAGATGACTGAAGAAATTGGTCTTGACTTGTCTCTGACTGAGCAGCTGAACGACCTAACCTTACAAGAGAATGATTTAAAGGGATATCTTGATGAAGATTGTAAGAATGAAAACAAAAACCAACAGGATGTTAAACAGAAACACAGTGATATCTTCTGCCTCGAATCTCAGAGTACAAAAGTGAATAATACTTTTCAGTTATATGTATTGTAGAGAAAAAAGTAAAAGAGAGGTTGAGTTTTTAAAAAATCTTTTCAGCAATAAAAGGCATGGGTGTGGTCGTGTGGTTGAGAACCTCACTTTGTAACCATTCGGTTTCGGATTCAGTCCCATTGTGCAGCACACCTTGGGCAAGTTTCTTCTACTATAATCCTGGGATGACCAATGCCTTGTGAGTGAATTTTGCAGACAGAAGCTATGGAATTCGATCATACATATATATTGTTGTGTTCTCATCCAAGATGAAGACGAGCACCAATGTTACACATGACAGGCTAGATAATTGCTGAGATTTCTCTTTGTATGAAACCAATGGTAGCCTTCATAAACCCACAAATAAAGTGTGTATGTATATATATATATATGTATCATCGTCGTCATATCATTACCATTTAGTATCTGTCTTCCATGCAGTCATGAGTTGGATACTTTGACAGGAGCTGGCAAACCCCAGAGCTGCGCCAAGCTCCGCTATCTACTTTAGCATGATTTTTATGGTTGGATGCCCTTCCTAATGCCAACCACTTTACAGTGTAGTGGGTGCTTTTTTACAAGGCACCAGCACCAGTGGGGCCACCAAGTAACTTGCAAGTGTCCTCAACTGAGATGGGGAGTGGTATTCAGTGAGGTAGTTATATGTATGTGTGTGTATATGTTTGTGTCTGTGTTTGTTACCCCAACATCGCTTGACAACCGATGGTGGTGTGTTTACGTCCCCGTAACTTAGCAGTTCGGTAAAAGAGACCAATAGAATAAGTACTAGGCTTACAATGAATAAGTCTTGGGGTCGATTTGCTTGGCTAAAGGTGGTGCTCCAGCATGGCCACAGTCAAAAGACTGACACAAGTAAAAAGGAAAAAAAAGAGTGTTTTGCTAGTTTTCAGTGCACACATGCACACAACCTATGCTCCCTTATATACAACCATATACACAGATTTATTATTTATTCATTATTTTGTTGTTTTTTTTTCAGATCAAAGCACTTATTGAGATGCTGCAAGAAATCTATAAGAACACAGAAGGCAGTGTCAAATGGTATTTATATTGTTTTGTATTTTTGTATTGACTTTGTGTAGATGCAGGCATGGCTTTGTGGTTAAGAAAGGTGCTTCACAACCACATGTTTTCAGATTCATACTCACGCAGTGAGTATGAATATATATATGTGTGTGTGTGTATATATGTGTTGATCATCATCATCATCATCTGCTTTCCATGCTGGCATAGGTTGGATGGTTTGACTGAGGACTGGCAAGCCAGAAGGCTGCACCAGGCTCCAATCTGATCTGGCAAAGTTTCTACAGCTGGATGCCCTTCCTAACGCCAACCACTCTGAGAGTGTAGTGGGTGCTTTTACGTGACACCGACACAAGAGCCAGTCAGGCGGTGTATGTATATGTATTGGTGTGCATGTGTGTGTATGCATATGTGTACCTGTACATGTATATACATATATGTGACAGTTCTCTCGTCTATTTATCTCTAGTTATCTGTCTGGTCCCATTTAAAGAAATAAATTTGTTATGGTACTATCTGATGATTATTTTATGGCTCACTGACTTCTGAAACCATAGCCGTTTAAATCTAGTTAAGGCTTGGTGTTTTCACTCTCTTCAAGGATGCGTAGTTGGGAGGGTCAGTCATATCTTGTGGCATTTTTTCGTCCAAGCCAAACTTTTAAAAGGTTTTTTTCATGATGCTGTTGAACTATGCATCAATAAAAAATGTGTGTGAAACAACTGTAGTGAACCTACAACCCATTTGTGTTCTTGTTTTATATATATCTATATATAGTTATTTTTTTAACTATAGCTTTTGATTTGTATGGATTCTTAACCCCTTTTCAACTAGATGAGAGGCGTTACTGAAAAGTTCTTGGCTTTGAGTAAAAGAAAATATTCCCCTCTCAGAATCACACACTTATTGCAGCAGTCCTTCTGTATTTCTAAGCCCTGTAAAAGAACTTGGACAGTTGGGCCTCCAACCAGGGATTTCATGATATCCTTAAAACCAGGAACTTTACAGTGCCTCCTTGTATGTGTGTGTATGCGTGCTCACACACACACACACACACACTGTGATTGCCTCAGTAAACAACTCTTCCTGAAAGCAACCATACTGCTTTCACAAATCTCAATATAAAATGAATAAATAGGCGCAGGAGTGGCTGTGTGGTAAGTAGCTTGCTTAGCAACCACATGGCTTCGGGTTCAGTCCCACTGCGTGGTACCTTGGGCAAGTGTCTTCTACTATAAGCCTCAGGCCGACCAAAGCCTTGTGAGTGGATTTGGTAGATGGAAACTGAAAGAAGCCTGTCGTATATATGTATATGTATGTATGTGTGTTTGTGTGTCTGTGTTTGTCCCCCCCCCCACCATCGCTTGACAACCGATGCTGGTGTGTTTACGTCCCTGTAACTTAGCAGTTCGGCAAAAAGAGACGATAGAATAAGTACTAGGCTTACAAAGAATAAGTCATGGGGTCGATTTTCTCGACTAAAGGCGGTGCTCCAGCATGGCCGCTGTCAAATGATTGAAACAAGTAAAAGAGAAATAAGATAATTTTTGTGCAGTATACTCAGCCAGTTGTTCTATTTTTCCTTTCTTTCCCTTGTAGTGTTGTTGTATCACAGTGGACAAAATTGTTGATGATTGTAAAATACCACATCACGCAGGCTCATTTTACGTATCATCTCATTGATGGGGCCATTCCTCCAAAGAAACGGTCAGAGATTGTTGATGACTTCAACACAAATCCAAACGGTGCAAAGGTAAGTAACTTTATATCATCATCAAGCATCTGATTTCCATGCTGGCATCGGTCAGACGGTTTGACTGGAACTGGTAAGCTAGAGAGAAGGACATCGTTGTTATAATGTTCACTTCTCCATGCTTGCAACGGTCAGATGGAATTTGCTGTGCCAGATTTTTAACAGCTGGATACCTTTCCTGTCATCAACCTTTACCTCGTTTCCAAGCATGGTAATATTTCCCTATATCTGTCTTTTACTTGTTTCACTCATTTGACTGTGGCCATGCTAGATCCCTACCTATCTAGACATATTCTTCATAGAAGACTGGAAAACTAACAACACTGCTTGTATAACAGTGACACTCATTTACGACCATCACATGGTATCAAAGCAAGGGTACAACTTTGCCTGGACTTGTATTTTCGAGGGAAACTTTCTAGGTTCAATCCCGTTATTCACGACAGATAGGAGTCTTTACACAAATATATATTAAACTAAAGTCTTATATTCCAGATATTACTTCTGTCATTGAAAGCTGGTGGTGTTGGTCTGAATTTGATCGGCGGCAGACATTTGTTTTTACTTGACAATCACTGGTAAATATTTTTATTCTTTCTGTTTCTTTTCTTCTTCTGATGTTGAAACTAGAATGTTCAATCAGCCAAATTACTTGCTTATTGAATTAATAAGTGGCTGAGTATTTTTCAGGTACACGTACCTTTTAATGCAATTTTCAGATAGAATTTACCTGTTAAAATGCACGACAAGGGTATACCTTTGAATTGCAGATATAATCCACTCAATAGGCTTCTATGCAGTTTCTATCTTCCCAGTTTCACTCTGAGAGTTTTGTTCAACCTTGGTCAAAAGAAAATGACATTTAACCAAGATACTATACAGTGTGATTGAACCTGGGACATTGTGGTTTTAAAGCAAACTTCTTAACCATTCAGCCATATTGCATACCTGCATTATACAGGCATGCATACATGTCATCATCATCACCATTTAACTTCTGTTCTCTGTGCTGGCATTGGGCTAAACAGTTCGACAGGAGATGCCAGTGAGTTGTACCAGACTCTAGTTGTCTGCTTTGGCATGGTTTCTACTGCTGGATGCCCTTCCCCGTGCCAACCACTTTACAGAGTGGACTGTGTGCTTTATAGAAGACACGTCAAGCCATAGTCATGGCCAGTGACATGTAAAAGACACCCGTGTTGGTGACATGTAAGAGGCACCTGTACTGGTGACATGTTAAAAGCACCCCTCCTGGTAACACGTAAGAGGCACCTGTGTGAGTGACATGTTGGAGACACCTGTGCCAGCGACACATAAAAAGGCATCCAGCCTTAGAAACCAAGCCTGGTACAGCACTCCAGTTTACCAGTTCCAGTCGAACCATCTAACCCATGCCAGCATAGAAAATGGACAGTAAATGATGATGATGATCGACTCATGTTGTAGATGAAAGATGGGAGTTCTACAATTCCTTGTTGAACAACCTGCATACACAATATGTTTATTGTGATTGAATATTAGTGCTGAAATTATAGCTTACACCCTCCATCAAATTAACATTACCTGTACGGGTGCACTAAGATGTTTTGTTCATGAACACAATATACTGCCAGGTCTGGTAATTGAAACTATGGTCTTGCAGCTGTGAGTGCAACACCCTAACCACTCGGCCACTCACCATCACTCCATTTATACATTATGCATCTTTTCATCATCATCATCATCGTCGTTTAACGTCCGCTTTCCATGCTAGCATGGGTTGGACGATTTGACTGAGGACTGGTGAAACCGGATGGCAACACCAGGCTCCAATCCAATTTGGCAGAGTTTCTACAGCTGGATGCCCTTCCTAACGCCAACCACTCAGAGAGTGTAGTGGGTGCTTTTACGTGTCACCCGCACGAAAACGGCCACGCTCGAAATGGTGTCTTTTATGTGCCACCCGCACAAGCCAGTCCAGGGGCACTGGCAACGATCTCACTCGAAAATCCTACGGGAGCCAGTCAGGCGGTACTGGCAACGGCCATGCTCAAAATGGTGCATCTCATATACGTAATATACGGTCATTCATTCAATAATGTCTTTTTTTTTTTTGCAGTTTTTTAAAATTTCTCTTTTTACTTCTCGCAGGAACCCAGCTTTGGAAGAACAAGCCAGCGATCGTATCTATAGAGTTGGTCAAAAACATGATGTTGAGATTCATCGGTAAGTTTTGAGTCTTTTATTCCATAATTCCACATCATGCCAGTCGTTCCTTTTATGATTTAGTCAGAGAAGTTCAGCTACTGTGACCTGGACATGTTTTTTACGGTTGAATGGAATGGAACAACACTGGTCGTATGAATGGGGATGTTCATTTACTAATGTCATGACAAGGAGACATTAACACATACACAATCGCATGCGCATACACACACACACATACCTTTTTTACGTGTTTCAGTCATTTGACTGTGGCCATGCTGGAACACTGCCTTTAGTTGAAGAAATCGACCCTGGGACTTATTTTGTAAGCCTAGTACTTATTCTGTCACTCTCTTTTGCTGAACCACTAAGTTTTGGAGACATAAACACACTAACATTGGTTGTCAATAAACACACTAACATTGGTTGTCAATAAACACACACACACACACACAAAAATATATATATACGTATATCTATACACACGATAGGCTTCTTTCAGTTTCCATCTACCAAATCTGCTCACAAGGCTTTGGTCGGTCTGAGATTAAGTAGAAGGCACTTGCCCAAGGTGCTAACGCACTGGGATTGAACCTGGAACTATGTGGTTGGGAAGCAAGCTTCCTACCACACAGCTACGTCTTATACACACATGCAGTCAAGATTGGATGAAACTTGTGAAAGAGGGAGACCCAAGAAAACATGGAACGATTATCAGGACACTGAACCTTATCGAGGAGATGACAAAGGGCTGAGATGTCTGGTGCCTTGTTGTACTCAAGAAGACCCGTCCTCCACAGCAGAAGTATTAATGTTGTTTCACTTGCTGAAGAGGATTGGCCTGTAAGAGCCCTGTGCTGGTGCCACCTAAAAGGCACCCAACAAACTCTGTAAAGTGGTTGGCATTAGGAAGGGCATCCAGAAACCAAACCGAATCGGACTGAAACCATGTGCACCTTTCTGGCTTGCCATCTCTGATCAAACTCTCCAACCCATGTCAACATGGAAAACAGACATTATAGGATGATGATGCTGTATATATACACAAACTATGGGCTTCTTTTACTTTCTATTTATCACATCCACTCAAAAGGCTTTTGTCAGGCTATCTAGAAGACATTTCCCCAAGTTACCATGAGATGAAACTGAACCTGAAATCAGATGGTTGAGAAGCAAACATTTTAATCTTGCAGCCATGCCTGTGGCTAAGTTTTATTATCATCATCATCGTCGTTTAAACGTCCACCTTCCATGCTAGCATGGGTTGGACGATTTGACTGAGAACTGGCGAATCAGATGGCTACACCAGGCTCCAATCTGATTTGGCAGAGTTTCTACAGCTGGATGCCCTTCCTAACGCCAACCACTCCGAGAGTGTAGTGGGTGCTTTTACTTGCCGCTGGCACGAAGGCCAGTCAGGCGGTACTGGCAATGGCCACACTCAAAATGGTGTATTTTACGTGCCACCTGCACAAGAGCCAGTCCAGCAGTACTGACAACGCCCTCGCTCGAATGTTTGAATTTTATTTTGTTAAAAGAAAGCAGAGTTTTATCAAGGCAGAATCTCAGACAAGTTTTTATTTATCTTTTTCTAAGGTTTGTCTGTCAGGACACAATTGAGGAGAAAATTTTAACATTACAAAATCAGAAACGTAAATTGGCCAAAGATGTATTGACAACGTAAGTTTCTCTTTACATGTGTTCATATTGTTTGACTATTTCATTTTTGCATGCTTCTTGATGTGAACTTATTTTTTATTGCTATTTGTGACCACATCAACAACATGCCCTGAAACAGACTTGGAATAGAGAGGGCATGTTATTGATAAGGTTGTGAATGACAACGAAAGGACTTTTGACAACCTTGGCTGATTGATTGACTAACTGAACATTAAAAGCACACTGTGTAAAGTGGTTGGTATTGAATGGAGGCATAGCATTGTCTTGTGGGTTACTTGCTGAGTTGTACTGGGGCCACATAAAAAGCACCCAGTACACTGTAAAGTGGTTGGTGTGAGGAAAGGCATCTGTTGATAGAAAACTCACCACAACAGACATGGATGCAGTCCTCTGGTTCACAAGCGCCTGTTGAACCATCCAGCCCATGTCAGCATGGAAAATGGACATTGAATGATGATGATGATTCAAACAACTGAAAAGTGCATTATTACTATTCGGTTAGATGTTGAATCGATATTTGGTCCTTGTATATAAGATGTCCGCTGTTGGAATCTCTGCGTGAGATGTCTGCAATTGACCAGCATGGTCGGCTTCTTGTGAAACTGGATTCACTTGCTGGAATGAGTTCATTTCCTCCGAGGGTCGAATACCAATACAAGTACAATTATTTTGATACTCCGTCTGGGGAAAAACGGGGAAGAATCTATAAACATTGCCTTTTCTTAAACAAACGCATCAGTAAAGGTTGAAGAAAATTTACTCTCCTTTTCTTTTTGTTAACAGGTCAGGACAAACCAATAGTCGGTTGCAACTTAATGACTTGCGAATGCTGTTTGAGATTAAATGAACAGAAGGGAGAAAAAGAAGAAAAAAAGGAAATTTTTTACTTGCATGTCCTTTTTGCTATGGTTTATGCTTTTGATAAGATTATATTTTTATATTTGTGAAATATCCAAAACGACTAGACTCTAAATTGAAATGATCTAGCGTTGTAAGAGTTTTACTTCATTCCTGTTACTTGTTAATTATTAAATAATTATAATTACAGAGAAGAAAGTAAATTTCGAATACAGTATGGCTGGGAAAACAGCAGAAAGATTGGCTATTTTACTCTTATAAGATAAGATAGAAAAGAAGTTGCCAGAAGGTGACTGACAAATTTTTTTTGTCTTATCTTATAAGGGTTGAAGTACCCAGCCTTTCTACTGTTTTCTTAGCTATACTGCGTTTGAAATTTACTTTATTCTTTGTAACATACCAAACACATTTGATGTTTATAAAATTATAATTATTATTGTCAGAAATTGTGGAACTCTGAAAAGCATTTAGTTTCTTTGTTGGCATCTTGAATTCAAATTCTGCAGGGATCAGATGCATGGACATATTAGACAATTTAGGCAGTGCATATTCAGGAAGAAATGATTTTAGTGCTTTAACCTTTTCGCTTTCAAATTACACCATCGAATATAGTGCCTTTTTATACAAAATGTTTTGACTTAACCCTGCATTATCTTATAGCTTTCAGACTTCCATGATATGATTTTAGAATGTTAGTGTAGGTTAGTTGTGAAAGATTAGATGTGGCCAATTTGGACTGGATTTGGCTGGTTTAAATGCTAAAGGATTAAAGATTATGTGAGACCCAACTTCATTTATAGGACCCAGGGTGATGTTTTATTTTGAGACATGCTAAGTTTTCAAATATGGCACTACTAATCAAGTACTGGTGTATAATCTTGTACTTAATTTGTAAGATAATTATTTTTATTAAAATTGTTTTTAATATTTGTTCAAACGTGTACAGTGACTATTTTAAAATAAGCAAATTAAAATCATATTCTTATTTTATATTAAGCCACAAACAAACATATAAATATATATATTTATATATATAAATATATATATTTATATATATAAATATATATATTTATATATATAAATATATATATTTATATATATAAATATATATATTTATATATATAAATATATAATTGCAGCGTGGAAGTTGTTTATAAGCCATTTAAAATCCGTTAGATTTACTTCAACATTTAAATTTAATTTGTCAAAATATT
>NC_068993.1:10357926-10358645 GCF_001194135.2 Octopus bimaculoides
CTGGAGTAGAGGAATGGTAGCGACTTTGGAGAAATTCAGCAATGTACAACAAGTTAGTGGCTACTTCAGATGAAATCACTTGTACTAATTGTGATCGTAGTCATAGTTCTGGTTGGTTGAGGTTTTATGTTTTAAAAATTTTTTTGTGGTTTAAAAAATATATAATATATATATAACAGAGAGAGAGAGAATTCTACAAGGCAACAATGTTGTGATAGCAAAAGTTTGCTTAAGGCATACCACAACACTGGGATAAAAAAAAAGCTACAGAACTCTTTTTCTGCATTTAAAAGTATGGGAATGCTGCCTGGATTTGACTGCTTTTGAAATAGAACCAGAAATGTTTTTTTTTTTATTGAAAGAAAAAAGGGAGGGGTGGGGATTAATTAACGCCTTGTATAAAAACCAAGCATTAATTCCGAAATTTCTTTGAAGAAAAACAAACAATAAGATGAAATAGAAATACATCTTTTGAGTTAAACAGAAGAGAGGGAGAAAAGAGAAATTAGATTTGAACAAGCAACTGAAATAAGTATTTCGGCTGTAAAACAGAGATGGGCGGATATGCAACTGGATAAAGCAAAAAAGAAAATAAATAAAAGGCAAGAAATAATAGAAATGCGTAAAAAAAATAAAACAAAGATCTACATTGTCATTACATTATTTTTCACAGCTTAGTATAAAGGTTTGAGAAGAAAAAAAAGGTAAGTTGAAATAAA
>NC_068993.1:10358954-10386850 GCF_001194135.2 Octopus bimaculoides
CCATCTTTTTTTCAGAGGGGAGAGAAAAAACTAAGAAAATATACATCTTAAAAAATAGGAAGTTAAAAAGGTATTTTTTCTCCTTAAGAAAACAAAAAAACAAACAAAACTGTAAATTCCAAAGAGAACTCTTGAATGAAAATTTAAATACAAAAATTTAAAAGAATTTTTTTTGTGTAGTCTTTTGTGCTTTCTTTTAAAAGAAAAAAAAATATATAATATATATATAAAAAAGATTTTAAAAAAGTCCAGGCATTTTACTGCAAAATATAAGTTAGGACATTGTCCATCAAGCGTCTTTTGGATTTTATAAAAAAAAAAAAAAAATGCTTGGGCAGAGAGAAACTATGCAAATGGGGAGTGTGTGTGTATGTTTGTGTGTAAGGAGATCCATGTGCCACACTAATGCTCACACCTAAATGGAGACTTATTTATATTTCACTTCTGATTATTATCATCATCATCATAATTTCTTTTTACATTATAATCAGAATATGTTTCCTCCATCAACTCATCTTCCAAATCAAACAGATGGAGTGATAATTTACAAATAATATATATATAAGCCACATCAGATACCATGATGAATTTAAGGTAACAGAGGTGGTCAGACTCTACATAAAGAGTACACAACCACCATATATATATTATATTGATTTCAGATATATATATATATATATATATATATATATATATATATCTGTAACTTTAGATTTTCATTTTCCTCTAACATTGACATGAAACAGGAATTATTATTATTATTACTATTATTATTAAACATAATAATAATAATATAAAGTACACCCCCCCAGCTCTCCAACTTTTTACCATTATTATGAAATTTCCAGTATGTGTGTGATTTGTTGTTTATAATTTATGTAACAAAAATCGTTTCATACATATATATGATAGAACTAGAATTCATGTGGGAGTCTTTTGAAAGACATTTCCAGACATCATCAAAATGATATCTTTTAGTCTTTACTGCAGATGACAATTATTATTTTGTTTGTTCCATTTTGTTCTTGTATTTTTACTTTTTAGTCGAAAATTAACCAGAAACTATTGGTAAAAAAAAAATTTAGAAAAAAAAAAATTGAAGTAAAATAAAATTAAAGATGGGAGAGGGGGTGGAGAGGGAGATGGAGGAGAAAGCCTAGGGTGGCACATCGATGGAAGAGTACAAACAAACAAGGAGAGGAGCAATGGGGAGAGGGAAGAGTTGAAGATTACTGGGAGTCAGCTATACCAGCAGTTAGAGAGGTGGAGGACTGCCCTAGTCAATTAAGACAAAAGAGAAATAATAATAATAATGAGACCGACTAGGAAGTCTGCTTATTTTTTTTTTTTTAAAATGTTTGTTTGTTGCAGTAGTAATAAAAAACAGATGATCGTTTTTCAGCCACTTGGCTATGGTAATAGCAGGCATCGAGGAAACGATAAAGATGTTGTGAACACTGGTATATCGCACACATTCTCACTGTAACACTGAAAAAAGAAATTGGAAATATATTATTATTATTATTATTACTATTATTATTATCTGTGAAATATAATAATAATTGCTTCGAATTTCTCGAAAGAGTGAAAAGCTAAGTTGATCTTGGTGGCATCTAAGTTCAGAATGTTAAGTCAGAAGGAATGCCACTAAGTATTTTGTGAAGTGTGCTAAAGATTGTCAGCTTGCTGCCATAATAATAATAATTCATCACCGTTTAACATCTGCCTTCCATGCTAGCATGGGTTGGATGATTTGACCGAGGAATGGCAAGCCAGAAGGCTGCACCAGGCTCCAATCTGATCTAGCAGAGTTTCTACAGCTGGATTCCCTTCTTCACACCAACCACTCCGAGAGTGTAGTGGGGTGCTTTTACATGCCACCGGCACGAGGGCCAGTCTGGTGGTACTGGCAACAGCTACGCTCAAATGGTCTCTTTTTTACGTGCCACCTGCACAGGAGCCAGTCCAGTGGCACTGGCAACGACCTCACTCGAATGTTTTTTCATGTGCCACCGGCACAAGGATAACAATTTTGAGGGGTGGGGAAGCTGATTACATCAACCTCCAGCTCTCAACTGGAACACGTATTTCATTGACTCCAAAAGGATGAAAGGCAGAGTTGTGCTCGGCAGAATTTTAACAAAGAATGTAAAGCTGGATAAAATGTTGCCAAGTATAATAATAATCCTTTCTACTAAAGGCGAAAGGCCTGAAATTTGGCAGGAGGGGACTAATCAATTACATAGACCCCCAGTGTTTCACTGGTACTTAATTTATTGACTCCAAAAGGATGAAAGGCAAAGTTGACCTCGGCAGAATTTGAACTCAGAACGTAGAGATGGATAAAACGCTGCTAAGCATTTTGTCCAGTGTGCTGACGGTTCTGCCAGCTCACCACCTTAATAATAATAATCCTTTCTACTGTTGGCACAAGGCCTGAAATATTGAGGAGGGGGTGAGTCAATCACATTGACCCCAAAAGGATGAAAAGTAAAGTTAACCTCAGCGGAATTTGAACTCAGAATGTAGCTACAGGCAAAATGCAGCTAATCATTTCGCCTGGCGTGCTAACGATTCTGCCAGCTCACCGACTTAATAATAATAATAATAATCCTTTCTACTAAAGGCGCCATGCCTGAAATTTGTTGGGAGAGGACTAGTTGATTACATTGACAGTGTTTCACTGGTATTTAATTTATTGACCCTGAAAGGGTTAACTAAAAGCCTGAAAACAAGCAATGGAAGTTTTAATTGAGGCAGCAATAATCGATTCTTAACAGTAGCATAATGAGTCAAATGTTTGGTTGATTAAATTGACCTTCAAAATCGATTGGTACTTTATTTTATCAACCTTGGAATGATGAAAGGTAAAAGTCGACAGCATAAGGATTTGAGCTTGGGGATATGAAGGTCCTGTAACTAAATGCTGCACTACATTTATCTGATGTTATGAATCTGCCAAAAAGCCATAAGATAAGTCAGCAAGGGTAACTCTGTGCAAACGAACAAGGCAGCTTGTATATGGTCAGTTGTTAACAATACTCTTTTACTTGTTTCAGTCATTTGACTGCGGCCATGCTGGAGCACCGCATTTAGTCGAGCAAATCGACCCCAGGACTTATTCTTTGTAAGCCTAGTACTTATTCTGTTGGTCTCTTTTGCCGAACCACTAAGTTACGGGGATGTAAACATACCACCATCGGTTGTCAAGCGATGTTGTCAAGGGACAAACACAGACACACAAACATATACACACACATACATATATATATAGATATATACGACAGGCTTCTTTCAGTTTCCGTCTACCAAATCCACTCACAAGGCTTTGGTCAGCCTGAGGCTATAGTAGAAGACACTTGTCCAAGATGCCACGCAGTGGGAATGAACCCGGAACCATGTGGTTGGTAAGCAAGCTACTTACCACACAGCCACTCCTGCACCTAGTAGTTAAATTTCCTTTGAATGACGCTTCAGTTGTTTGTTTAACATCCATATTACGATGCTCGCATGGCTTGTATAGAAAGTCATTTTGAAGTAGGGTTTTACAACCAGAGTGGAATGCTTTTGAACAACACCAACATAAACAAATTTAAAGGAAGTATAAGTGAGAGGGGCTATACTTACTGAAGGGTCTCAAACAATACTGAAAGATGTTAGTTATCATTTACTTCTTCAATTTCCCTCATGTATTCTATTTTTTCCACAGACAAGTCAGGGTTCATCTGTGTTACAGAACGGATTGCCTCTGCAAGTGCCTGGAATCAAAGAGCAACACAACAAATAAATCATAGTATTTACTAGTAAATTAGGAAGGAGATAGGTGAATAGATGGAAGTCGAAATGCTTGATTGAGGAAGTAACAAGCCAACCAGAAGTAAGATGTCAGGAAACCAGAGACAGAGGAAGGTGTTGTAGTTAGATTGTAACTGCAAGCGAATACTGGCACCTCCAAATAAACCTTATTGGCATGACTTGATTAACTCAACAGCCAAGCATAGAGTACATTTAGGAGAGGTGGGTCAGACTTCCAAATAAAATTATATATATATAATCTGAACAGTGGATCAGAGGTTCAATGAAACAAATCAAAAAAGATTGAAGATGCAGATGTTAATTTTAAATGCCAACAGTAGATTTGAAAAGCTAATCTAGGAGCAGGAAGCCTGTGTGTTTTTATCACTTTGGCTATCTGCTTTTGAATTTTGAGATCTTTTCAAAAATGATTCTTCTTCTAAAGGTTCAAGAGTCATCCTCATCTCCATTATCATTGCTTAACGTCTGTTTTCCATGCTGGCAGGCGTTGCAGGGATTGTCATCCCCAAGAAAAAACACCAATAGGTCACACGCTTCATGTCTTCACCAGATACAATACAAATATATCACAGGTTTTGATCACAAGAGGATTTCAGCTTAGTACTACAAACTACAAACTTAATAGCTTCCAATTATACATTAAACCCACAACTTAGAACAGATAACTCTAACACCTCCAAATGTTTCTTCATTTCTTACTTGCTTCCAAAAATGATCACAGAATCTGCCCCCACCCCACAAAAAAAAAAGCAACAAACAACACAAAGGTTTACTCACGGCATCATAATCAATATCATCATTATCACTGGTTATGGTCACTTTCTTTTCTACTCGTGTCTCGATCATTCCATCCTTCTCAGTTCGATACTGAAGTTGCAGGAGGTGGAGGGGAGAGGAGAAAAAATAAAACAAAAGAACATACAAAAATACATGAAGATACTAATCATAGAAACGTGTGCTTATTATGCATTCAAATATTTTCCTCTTCTTTTTAAAAAAACAATTTTTATATTAGAGCAGAACAATAAAAAAAAATTAAAAAATGAAAAAAACCTGAAGAGACAACAAAATATATTTTTCTTTCAAATACGGATAAATTTATATTAAAAAACAACTTAAACATGGTTAAATAAATTTCCACTTGATACAGAAATTTTCCAAAAAGCCTAATTCTATATGAAAGTTCAAAAGAATTATTCTAAATCAGCTTGTTCCTAATACTTTTCTTTTCTATGAAATTATATAACACACACACACATATATATGTATGTACTTATTAAGTAAAATGAGGACAAAAGATTAAGATTTTTGATGTTTCTTTTAAAAAAAGGAAGTTAATCTAATCTAATTCCTAATTAAAATATTATTTTAAGTTTTCACGGAACAAAAATAATATCGATGTCCTAATTATAAAATCATAATATTATCCCTAAAGTCTGGTTATTTCATAAACTACTCTGGCAGTTTCGAACATTTTGCTTTATATCAATTATTTTTACAATTAAAATTTTAATACCTAAAACATCGAAACAAAACAAAAAGCTTCAGGGTTGAAAAAGACAAAAAAAAGGACCATTCTTAGGAACCTAAAGAAGTTTTTTAAAAGGACAGTACTTAGCACCATTTTAATATTAATTACATTACATCAAGTCTTCACTGGTTAAGCACAGGTGACATTCTCATATGAGAAAGTACACATTTAAGACACAGAGAGAGTTAAGTGTGTTACTGAAACACACATGTTATAGTCAAGTACCACTCAATCAAATCTTTTATTTATTTGAAGCCAGTAACTGAAATGAAGATTTTTGTAACTTGAGGCAAACAATGTAATAGTTTTGCCTTTTGAATAGAGGGTTTAAAACTATATATATCTATATCTATATATATATATATATATTATAGTTATTTGTTTCATGATTGCTTGATTCATCAGGCAGACATTATCTGGAAAGAAAACAAAGGTTCTAATCCAAAGTGACACCAGAGTGCCACTATTTCATTGCTTAACGCAAGTCCTGAGAGTCACATGTGAAGGGAGGTAATTCTCAACTGAAGAGTTTTCAGAAAAACATTTGGGGAGAGGGCAACTGTACTTCACTTGATAATATAATTAGTAAAGAAATGATTCAGCATCATGGAATATCTTGATAGTACTCTAAGGTATCGGTTATAAATTCAACCAGTCTGTAATTCAAAGTCCATGAGCATTTTCGAAAGCTGGAAGTTTCTCTTGCAAGTACTCTTTACGTTATAAATGGTACAATAAATATTACTACTTGAATATTATTTTAATGTGCATGCTAAATGGAGCATTCTTTAACTCGACAAAGAATGCTCAGTTTAGTAAGTAAAATAAAATTTAAATCACAGAGAAGTAGTAATATTTATCTAATAAATATATTCACTCCAACAACATACTGAGGACTTCATTCTGTTCATGAAATCATTTACAAATTATATAACAGATACATCACAACTGAGTTTTGCCATAAAATGGCTCTTCAGGTAATTTGAGATAGATGAGATCCATTGTTCTGCATGACTTATGTCAATTCTTAAGACAAGAATAGAGGTAATCCATTGTGTTACAATGATGGTGTGTTTAAACTATGCAGTGTATGTTTTCATTGCCAGCTACATTTACAGGATTCCCAAGGCATGTGTGTGTGCATGTTTGGTGAATGTGAACAGGTTTGTTCTATGGAGATGTTTGTGTATGTGCGGATTTATTTATGTCAGTGTTGGTAGTGTTGAATAGCTTATTTTGAGAGTCTGGGTTAAAGATTTTTCTGCACTTGTGTCTGGAACAAAAGTGAGTTGTAACAAGATGCAGGGATCTTTTGTCCATTTGGTTGTGTGCATATGGTAGTTGTTGGATGTTATTTCACTATAAGATATTGCAAACATTTTCCTGTCAAACTAATAAGTAGATTTCTAAGAACACATTGAGAGCTATTTGAATTTCTATCTATGTACAAGATAGAGTCATTTGTTATAATATACAGCTGAAATATTTCGTCATTAAAGCTGAATGTTATGTCTAAGAAATTGACTACATATTGTAATTTAAAGTTCAGTATGGTTGAATAGTTTAGTTTTATGCTTCCTGAACTTATCTGTGAGCTGCTAACGTATCTTTGAAGATTGTCATCTCAATATGTTCCTCCATTAGTAGTATGGAATCTTGTTTAAGCTGAAAATGCATAATTCAATTAAATTTCCAAAGAATCTGAATTTCATGCTGACATCAAAGAGATTTGTGTTATATTAACTAACACAGCATTAATTATATGGGAATGACTGCCAATTAATTTAAGAATAGATTATCAACATAATTACTCATTTTGGATACACAGGCACATACATTAAACCTGTCAAACACTGGCACAAATATGTTCACATTTACTGTCAACAGAATTTTATGAATACAACAGCCAATGAAATCACAAACTGCCCAATTCAAATACACTATCACCATAACAGCAGGTCACCTCTATTCTTGCCATATGCATATGGTGCTTCTCTCTCATTACCAGAAGTGCTATATTATGCTGTCAACAATATTGTAATATCCACCTATTTATATATAATACAAACATTACTCTGCAAATTAACACTGAGTTTGTTTTTTTAATCATATTGGTACTTAGTTGTTTCCAATGTAATATCACATAGAACAAAATCCAAAGAAACATCAACCAATTTTCATGACATAACTAATGAACTGTCCATGGAGGTGACATGATAAAATACATTAGAATTCAGTGCTTGACCAGCAGGACTGAAAAAGTAGCCAAAGTGATAGAAAAAAAAGATGAAAAAAAAAAAACACACACACACACACACACAAAAGCATTCAGTAGAAATAAAAATGGAAGGGCTAAAATGTGAAGCAGCGTGAAAGTAAAAATTGATTGAAGCATACCAAATAGATTCCGGTTTAGATAGAAAAAATGGTTATGTAACAGAACATGTGGATGGAATTTGTTATTGTAAGAACATTTGATTCCAGTAAACTGATAGCAAAGCTAATCCCCTCCCCTGTGCACACAAACAGAATACTATAAAGTATGATAGCATGCTAATCTATGATAAACATGGAAAAAAATTGGACTGGGTTTACAATGGAATAAAGAAGTGATGACATATCAATTCTATTCTTTATGTATTTGATAAAGTTGAAGATAACTGAGGAGAAGATTATTTATTTTTTTTAATTAGAAAAGATAAAAACTGATTCTGTTATACATTTCCCTCTCTAAAAGAAGACTGAAAACAGATATATAGACCCCAGCCTCCTATTTTTCAAGTAAAATTATGTCTAATGAGCCTGAAGGATTGCTTGGAGACACAAAGCATGTTATATAAATCTACCAAACTATTGTTTCCATAGGATGAAGCTCAGTAGCTTACATTTAAATACTGTGTTATATATCAAATGATATTTACCACTCACTAGATGGAGTATTTTATTTTTTGTTAACTCTACCTATAATAGAGCAGCAAACTATATATATATATATATATATATATATATATATATATATATATATATATTGTATTTACTTTACTTCTCAAATATAATGTTAAATGTTGAGTAAAATATGCATTTATATATTTAAGGAGATTAAAAAGAAATGGAAATATTCTATCTTAAATGTCTCAATGGTTATCAGGAATTACAAAAGGAAACAAATAGTAGGGATATTTTAACTAATTACAGAATACAGAAGAAGAAAAAAAATCGAAGTTTGCAATTAACTCATTAGAAAAGAATCATTAAAGAATTAAACAAGAATAGACACACATTTAATTTGAGCAATTTCAAGCCAACAGGGCAGCCTCTACAGTGTCATTGCACCTGCTAGAAATAACAGCTAAATCTCACTTAAATTGCAGCCTGTAGCCGTTTTTTAAAAAATTTTTCCAAGAGGATCTTTGGTTAACAAAAAGACAAGATTGTCACGGATAGAATGCTTCTGATTATAAGGCTGATATGGGGTGGGGGCTAAACAAGGATAACTATTTGAATTATTCTCAGTAATCAGAAATAATCTAAAGCACTCTTGGAGTAAAAACAACAGACTGACGACAGCCAATTCTAAGAATCAGAGACTTTTAAACTAACAGCAAGATGAAGTTGACTGAAACAGCACCAGTCTTTGGTTTATTTTAAAGATGGCACTTGAAACGTTTCTGCAGAAGTACTATGGAAGATCTCCCACAAGGTCCTGTCTTGATTGTGGCATGGCGATTTGTGTGTCTCAATGACCTTGAGAACTATGCCAGTAGAACACAAGCTGCTGATAGAGGACTTCTTATGTTGGACAGAGGCCAGACTAATAGGGACCACTTCTCAGAGGTATAAAAATGGGTCTGTGAAGGCGCAACACTCCTATCTACAAATGGCAAAATTACTGAAGCACTGATGACAATTGAAAACCAACAATACTTGGGATAAGAAGGCCTTCCTTCAGGGACACATATAATCTGGAATGCACAAAGGGGGCAGAAAAGAAGATGCCCTAAAAATAACTGAAGATAGAGGTGTAAAAATAGGGATACAACTGGAGAGAAGTAGAAAAGACGACCCAGAAATGAAAACAGTGGCAACATGTTGTCGACCCAGAGATGAAAACAGTGGCAACATGTTGTCGACAGCCTGTGGTCCACAGGGAGTACAGGGCTTAAGTTGTAAGCACTATGAAAGGAGACAGTTGTATTTAGATTGTCACTAGAAAGTTACAGAAACAACTGGGACAATAAAACTAAGGAAGAAT
This sequence comes from Octopus bimaculoides, assembly GCF_001194135.2. Classification (NCBI taxonomy): domain Eukaryota; kingdom Metazoa; phylum Mollusca; class Cephalopoda; order Octopoda; family Octopodidae; genus Octopus; species Octopus bimaculoides. The sequence continues at coordinate 10,368,554 of NC_068993.1, forward strand.
TTCTTTGGAGATTCAGAAAGCAAGAGACAGTTCAGTATTTTACTCAGAGACAAAACAATGTCTGCAGATAGATATGAACTACTAATCCAGTGACATCTGAAGAGAACAGTACCTAACTTACATGACCATTGCAGTGCCCCTTCACTTGGAATAATAATGACTTCTCATCCATGCTTCAGAGTGGCACAAAATCAGTTTATGGAGAGAGAGAGAGAGAGAAAGAGAGAGAGAAAGAGAGAGTGTGTGTGTGTATGTCAGTCAATCAGACTGATTTGGTGCTTCATGGTATTTGTTGATTTCTGACTGAGGTGGGCAAAAGAACAAAGTGATTCAAACACAAAATATAATCAAAATTTAATAATATCACCAGGGTCTCTGATCTGGCATTCTGTGACTAACTTACTGCCGAAGATGAAATATCTTTAAGACCAAGTAACAACAATCAACATTAAAACAATGCTGATCCAAAGATCCAAAAAGTCAGAGATCAAACAAATGGAAGAAAACAAAAAAACTATTTTTGATATCAACTGAATAAACTAAATTTTGATATTAAAAATGATTTATAAACAGAGGACAACAACAATGACAGCCAAACAGAAAAACGATCAAATACACTAAAGCCGAAGTGAGCAAAACTACAGAAGAAGAAAATAACTACATAAAGAGAACAAGCCACATACATCTTGTATGTGTGTGGCTATACATATATCTGTGTGTGTGAGTTTATCAAAGTACTTACCATCAGTTTACTCTGAAGTTATACTTTTTACCAATTTAAAGATCTGTATGAAAACCCATTCTACATCATAAAGTAATGTGTGAAGATTCTTGTGTCAGTCCAAGTTAGTAAAGCTACATGGAAAGTCAGCTATGCAGACATACTAACCTATGACTAATTATACACTATTAGTTCAACTAGAGATAAAATAAATATATTATCCACTAGTAGAGGAATGAATAAGTTAGTTACACTATTTAGATATGAAGAGTAAAAGAAAAACCACTTAGTCCATTCATATAATATGGGTGTATATACATACATATATACACATATATACAGGGTGATTCAAAAGTCTCCATACATAGGAAAAATTTATTTTTTTTATAAGAAACAGTTTATAAGATCCCCTGATCTGACCTCCACTTGATTTCTATCTTTGAGGGCATTTGAAAGGCATGGTGTATCGTGGAAAGATAAAAGACATAGATCATTTGAAGGAACGCATCACCAACTCATTTGCACACGTTTCACCAGATGTGCTATTACGAGTTCACAGTGAGTGGGGTAAACGTATTACGATGTGTATTCAAAACAATGGTAACCATATAGAGCCTGTTAAATAAAAAAAAAAACTGTTCTCATAAACTGTTTCTTATAGAACAATAAATTATTCCAATGTATGGTGAATTTTGAATCACCCTGTATACACACACACACATATACATATATGTATATATATGTGTGTATATGTATGAATACGCACGCGCACACACACACACACACACACACACACATATATATTGTTGAAACTAGGAGCAAATGGTTTTTGCTATCACTAAACTAAGGCAACAAGGAAAGAAATAAAAGTAAATTTTTAACTCTTTATGCGGGACCCTAGCATATGGTAACTTCAACACTGGCAGGATTAAAAAAAAAACAAAAAAAACCTCCTCTATGATGCCTTTTCCTATGAAGCTCAAAATATATATTTATTTTGCTTAATGGTTAACTCAATGCTAACTAACCAGACCAATACATTATTTTATTTCCGTAAAGTAGGTAAACCTGTCACAGCCAGTATACGACAGTATAAACATGTAAGACTAAAAGAACCGAGTCTTAAGTTGTGTCAGAATAAGCAATCTACTGTCAGTTCTTTTGCTCTGTATAGTCAGTCTAATTGGTCAAATACTTTGGATATCAATGGTATATTCAACCCTTTAGCATTCAGATTATTCTGACAAATGCAATGCTTATTCATTCATATTGTTTTGAATTAATCAGGCATTATCTTGTATTGCATTATGACATTGTTGGGTAGGTGTGAAGATCTGGATCTGACTGGTTTAAATATACAACAGGTAGAAAATTTGGGCTGAATATGGTCAGCTGAAATCATAAAGGGTCAACCCGTTAGCATTTAAGCCTATTTCATGTTCAAACTGGTCAAATCTAGCCTCTCACACCAATACTACAATGTCAATCCGAAAATAAACAATCACATCATCAAAGGTTCAAAGCCATGACATAATGCACAATTAATTCAAAACAATGGGGTTAAACAAGCACCACATTTGAGACTGTTCTAGAAACTCGAGACACTAGTTTGATTCTTAACCATAAATTTATTATAATTTTTTTATAGATTTGTTACTCTTCATTAGAATTTGAATGTTTTATATAATTCTAGAATCCAATATTTTATTTTTAAAGAAGGTTTAAGATAGAATGAAAAAAAAAAAAAAATGATAGCTATTTTAAAAATAGTTTTAAACAAATGGTCAGTCATTTGAATGGCAATAATTAATTGGGTAGGGATTCTGTAAAAGGTGGATAAATTCAGTAAAAGATCTCTAAGTCCTAATAAGCTTGGAGAGAGAAAAAAAATAATAATAAAACCTATTCCCCATTAAAATATAGAAGTCAAGCTTGTCAGTAACAACAGTATTAACAATAACAACAACAACAAAAGTATTGACAAATGAATAAAGAAAAAAAATAAAATAAAACAACACGCAGATCTTTGTTCTGCCAACCAAAATTGTAGTGGTAAAGTTTGCTGAAAAAAAAAAAAATTTCATTCATTTACATGCCATAGAAAAACTAAGTAAAGCAAGCAATAAAAAAAAAGGATTTGAAAAAAAAAACACCCCAAAAGCAGCAAGATGCGGAGAAATGGAAAAAAAAAACCAAACATGTGGGTTTGGAAGGGAATTCAAAATGAAGAGGCAACCAGTTGGGTGGATCGGGGCAGGGGAAAGAGAGATATTTTATAAGAACCATCCGTAGCAAGGCAACAACAGCAAGCATTCAAATTGGCTTCTACAGTTTTTTTTTTAATCTTGGTTCTTTTTTTTTGCTTTTTAGTTATAATTTTTCCCATTTTTTTTTTGTTTTGTTTTTCATGATGAACTTACAGTAGTTGTTTCAATCGTCTGTGTTTTTGAACTATGAGCTTGCGAACTGACCAAGACCCCGTCTTCAGACATAGGCTGGCCTTCTACACCCTCTCTTTGGTAAGACACTTTCCTGGTCTCTGTCTTTACTATGGGCACATTCTTGGTAGATATTGGCATTTCACTTAAATCTGGGGTATATTTGATACTTTCCGTTGCAATTGTGGGGGGCTGTAGGAGACGAAAGAAGACTTATTGGAAAAAGGTACAAGGCAAAAGCGTTAAGCAAGAGGCAAGGTTATGTTTATTGCAGAAAGGAGTTGAACTTTAGGATGTCAGGCACTGAAAGACTTTCTAGGGTTCCAGGAGAGAAAAACATACCAGATAGATTGCAATATTGAATGGACTCATACTAGGAAATGTTTAGTAGTTACAATGGTTATTGAAGATTTAAACTGCTATCATGATATACGCTTATTCACTCCTCACTAATGTGATCTGGTGAGATCTTAGTGCTTAGCAAATGTAATAGTATTGAAAAGAAAAAAAAAACCTCATTCATTTAGTGAATACATAGCTAAAACAGTCCCTAACACTATTTTAAAAAGTTTGCCTTTTAAATTAAAATAAAACCATCTAAACTAATTAGTGTAAAGTCAATAACAACATAGGCCATGGTGGAAATTGGAATAGTTAGTCTTCTGCATGAGCCATTTCCAAGGCCAAATTTCCAATTTAGGAACAGAAACAGCGTGCTTTGCTGATTGGAAAATAGGCACCACCTTCATGGCTGATTAATTATCATTAACGAAGGTATCTTGGCATTAAAAATAGCCACTTCAAAAGCCTCATATAAATTGATTGAAATATTTAAGCCTTTAGCTTTTAGATTACTCTGTCAAATGTAATGCTTATTTATTCACATCGTTTCGAATTCACCATGTATTACCTTGTGGTTTTGACAATGTGGTTGTTTATTTTTAAGGTAACCCTGTAAGGTAGGGGAGAAGCCAGAGCTGGCCAGTCCGAGCATAAAACAGAATATTTTGGTGGGATGTGACTGGTTTAAATTTTAAACAGCTAAGTCCTAATAATTTACAAAAATGAATGCAAAATGTTATGGAGCAGGGTTTCTCAGTTAATTTGCATTTATAGACAGGTTGGTATACATGTTTGTCTTATGTCCATTTTTCCATGCCAGCATGGGTTAGACAGATTGTTGAGGCATTGGTTTTCAGCCAGATGTCCTCCCTGTTGCTAACCCTTATTTGTGTTTTGCAAGTAAAGTATTTATTTATTTCACATATCTTTGAAGACATGATACAAATGAATGATTTGTTCACAGGAAGAGTGACAAAAGCAACACTGCTTTCAGAGAGCAACTTTTGCAGACTCCGAAGGCAAACAAGTATGCACACACAAGCATGTGTGTATGTGTATATATATTTCTGCAACTGCAGAGCAAAAGGACTTCAGAGTCAATAAACACCTCCCAAGGAGATAAGTATTCATTAACAAGAATAAAAATATCAATATATGCAAATGATATTTTTTTTTCTTAGAAGGAGAGGGAAAATAATTCATTCTATCAAAATATCAGGCATTTAGTAACTTTTCACATGCTGAAGAATGCAGTATAGAAATTAAGTTGGAAGGAAGACTAGAAATTAAAAGTCTTCATTTAAAAAATATCAAATGACAAAGAAAAAACACTCCAAAAGAAAGGGAGGGGAGGAGAGAGTGATTAAAATAGTTGAAATCTAAAGAAGTATGTTAGATTGTAACAAATTTCTAATTATGTTATTATTACTATAAGTGCTATGGTAACATTGATATTATTTAATAGTGTTTCTAAATCTACACAATATTTTCTAAAAATCAATTTATTCTTATTCATTGGTTTTGTTTGCATTCAAAATTATTTTTTACTGTTTCCAAGAAAGAAACTAACAAACATCAATAAGTAATTAATTCAATCAATGTGTAAAAAAAAAAAAAAAATTAAGAATAAAATTATATAAAGTTGATATTAAAGATCGGTAGTATGCATGCAAAGTTAGGTCTTGTTTCTAGAAAACAAGAACACAACAACCTCAAATTCCCATCTTGTACAAAGAAAAATTCCCACTACCAAAACACCTTGGTTTTTATACAAGTTAGTTAAAATTGTAATGTATTGTTAATAGAATATGTGAAATAAGGTGCAAAAGTATTTTAAAAGATAGAGTGATAAATGGAGCAACTCTTTTCTGCAATGTGCAATTAAAGCAGGGGGGGAAATGTTTGTCTTAAATTTCTTTTCTTTATATTATTATCGAGTCTTTTTTTCTTTCATGTTATATATTTAAAATTTTTTAAAATTAAATAATGTACACACACACATATATACATACATATACACATATGTATATACACAGACATATACCTATGTACATACTGACAGATATACATATATATTATACAGACACCCACACACACATGCAGCATATATATATATATATATATATATATATATACACACACACACACACACACACATATATATATGACATTTGCAACAGTCACATAATGCACCTAGACAATAGGGGTAATGGGACGGAAAAAAATGCAAATTGAAGTGTTGATCCAGAGAAAGAAAATGTGTACAGTATTAAAAAAAAATGGTAAAGAAACGGGCAGAAAAGCATCCATGAAAGGAGAGAAAACATGAAATCAGGACAAAGTTACTTTTAAAAATTGGAAGGATTGAAAAGTTTAGGAAAATGCAAGAAAAATATTTTAAAAGGTAAAAAAAAAAAAAAAAAAAAAAATTACATGATCACCGCAAACATCACCACCACCATTAAAAAGGTAAAAAAAATACCACCACCACCACCACCACCACAGAGCTCTAAAATCATCACCATTACCACCACCACCATCAACATTGCTACTACTACTACTGCTACCATTACCATTACCATCACCAGCAGCCAATACCAGCTGTACTTACTGGGCTCAGACGACCACCCTGATATGGATGGGTATCAAGCTGGTCCTCAGGATTGCTTCTGGTGTACTTAGGCGGAACGGGTGGAGGAGGCCTTTTGCGAAGTCCAGTTTGTGGATCCCGGATGCCATTCACTAGGCCGAACTTGCTGCCGAAACCAGCTCTAGTTGTCTGCGTTAAGACAAACATGGACATTTCTGGATAGGTTGATAATTTTATTTTTAAGTGCATCGTGTGCCAAAAGTGTTAATAAAAGTTAGTGCCATGTGCAAATCGCTACCGCGAACAAGATGAGGTAAAAAAAAAAAAAAAGGAGGGAGGGAGAAAAAAAAAAGGCCTTAGCCATTTTTAACTCCCTGCATGCAACCATTTGCACAGATTTTGGCACAATACGCCACAGCCAACATTCAATGGTATTAACACCCCACCCCATTTGCAGTTACATGGTTCCATGCTTCAAGTTAAATGGCTTTTGCTTTAAACGCAAAAAAAAAAATATTAATAAAACCCAGTTAGTCAAATATTTCTTAGTAGCGGAGGGGGATGTGGGGAAACAAATAAAGCAACTAAAATATTGTGGTGTGTAAACTATACACACACACACAATATGTATAAGTGCAGATATCATTATCAAGTGAAACAAGATAAGTTATAAACAAACTTGGAGTGACATTTTAATAAATGATTAAAAAATAAAACAAGGCAAGAATAGTCTTAGAAGGAAATTGGCAAAACCCATTCTAATATAATTCTAAGACCATGTAAAAAGCACCAAGTTACCAGGTTATGATTTCCATTTACTTCAACGAGTCACCCTCTGGTATCTAAACTACACTAACATAATACATCTCCTTGACCAAGACTCCCACCACAAATCTAGGGACTAAGTCATAACAAAATTCAGTTTTGAAGCTGTTGAATCCTAAACAGAATGATAAATTACCTTAATGTAAAATGACGTCACTGCACCCAGAACTAAACAAGGCACAGTTGTGTTAGGACAACTCCATTTTACTTTTCTGATGGAAGTATTAAAAAGAATCTTTTGATGAAAATGTGACTATCAACTATGGAGAGGGAAGTAAGGATGGTTTCTGGAGAATGAAGTGGATGAGAGGCAAATATTTTTCTGGATAATGGATTGGTTGGTGTATTTTCGGTTAACACAGCCAGAAAACCCTTGCGTTTCCCTTCTGCTCCGGTCAGTACAATTAAATGTTCTGCTTAATCATAACTAAAATAGTCATAATAAAACAAATTCACAACCAGTGGAATGATGGTGCAACATTTTATCCACTTAGTCACTTCACAATTTTTGCAGTAAAATCATGTTTAATATAATATGATATTGTTTGGAGGATAAATTACTGACAGGCATCGTGGCACCTTGGGCAAGTGTCTTCTACTATAGCTTCGGGTCGACCAAAGCCTTGTGAGTGGATTTGGTAGATGGAAACTGAAAGAATCCCGTCGTATATATATATATATATATATATATATATATATATATATGTGTTTGTCCCCACAACATCGCTTGACAACCGATGGTGGCGTGTTTACGTCCCCGTAACTTAGCAGTTCGGCAAAAGAGACCAATAGAATAAGTATCAGGCTTACAAAGAATAAGTCCTGGGGTCGTTTTGCCTAACTAAAGGCAATGCTCCAGCATGGTCGCAGTCAAATGACTGAAACAAGTAAATGAGTATATTCACTGTGGGATGCATCAAAAACTTAACAGGATAGAATTATGCAGTGAAGAATAAACAACATTGGTCTTTTCTACAGCACATCCAGTCCCTTTTCTCAGTCTATTAAACAATAACTAATAAAGGTTATCTAAGATCAGCCATTTTTGTTAAAAATGGAGAGAGGAATGTCGACTGATTAAATCCTACATGTGAAGTATCTCCTCAAACTTACCAGCATCATACCGTTGATTGGTAAAATATAGTAAATCAGACTTGCTTCCTAACACCTAATCAGTTGGTTTTGATTAGCATTTTAATAGGAATGCTGCCAAATAACAATCTGGACAAGGCAAGCTGATGAAAATTTACTCCATCATCTCAATTTTCCATGTGTTTATTTTCTCATCTTGAGACACATTTCATATAAATAATCTAACAGAGGTTCCGTTAATTTTCTAATGTGTATATAAAAATGTCTGGAAATTCTAAGTTTACTATCCACCAACCAAAGGCTACACACAGTAACCTGGCTCAAACTAAAATTCATTTTCCAGTTTAGCTGGTCAACTGCCTTGTGGTGAACAAGAGTGCTGATACTTTATGAAGAACTGTAAAACAGTTTTATGATACCAAAGCAAGCCAAAGAATACAAGAAATTTATACAGGCATCTAAGTATCATACTTAATGTACATACGCTATTTATAGGCCAGTTATTGTGGTATTCTCAAAAAGGCAACATTCCCTATGGGTCATGCTGTGTTAAAAACACTATAATAATCTAGTATATGCAATTCAAGCAACATTAAATTAAAATAGCTATCTAGGTATCATATCATAATGTAGATACACTGTTGACAGGCCAATTACAGCATGGTATCTCAAGATGAATACTGCAGCAACTGGCCTATCAATAGTGTATATCAATTAAGTATGGTACATAGATGACTATTTTAATTTAATACTGCCTCAATAACATATACTGGATATATATATTTATGTGTCTAGAATTTGGGAACTGAAGATAGTCAGTGATGATTATAACAGTTGGGGAATGGTGTAAATTAGGAGGGGTGGGCACAATAAAAGTTAATAGTTTGTTCAATGTTTACTACTTACGTTTTTGTATTAGTAAAGTGATTTAAAAAAAAAAAAAGAAAGTGGGTGTGTGTTGAGGGGGAAGCCATGGTTAAGTTCTTAGTGCTTTGGTTTCAATTTCCAGACAGAAATGTTCTGTTTCCTTTGCAATAAATAAGGGACCTTGAGAAAAGGTGTATATTCCATAAGTTCCAATAATCTCACTGGTAAACTGGGCTCTTAACAACTTATGTAAGAGAAATCACCATTGTTATTACACCAAGGGTGTTTTTAGAAAGGAATAGCAGCAATGCTACAACTTATATATCTCATTTACCCTTTTAAGGAAAAGGGGAAGATTTTTCTTGTTTTCCCCACCTTGTCGATAACAAAAAAAAAAAAAAAAAAAAAAAAAAAATGGCTAATCTGTAATGGAATAGCAACATCTAAATGGAAGGTGACTTCAGTATAACTCAAAACACACCCAAAAATTAATCTTGGAAATTTAAATTAACAATATTTAATTTTAGCACTATATATGTATTAGCATTATCTTTATATTCTTATATAAATACTATGTTATTTTAAAACCTATTGTTATACCAATATGCTATTTTAAAAGTAGTGTTATTTTATATGCATATTGTTATAAAAATACTATAAAATATTGTTATTATATAAGTATTGTTATAAAAATATTATAATGAAGTGTTATAAAATATCAATTGTTAGAAAAAATTTTTTTTAAAATAAAATAAAAAGGAAATTTTTCTTGACATACAATTAAAGATGAAAACAAAAATATAATATTCCATGCAAAATGAAATTATCTGTTACAATAAATGTATTAGCATAAAACATGGTCTGAACAGTTAATTTACTAAAGGGAAAAAAAAACAAAAAAAAAACAACAACAACAAAAGAAAAACGTTTTTTTAAAGATTTGTATAGTTAAAAAAAATTCTATTAACAAAATATCAAATCTTTCAAACTTAGAAATACAACACAAATAATTTCTGAAATATTTCAAAACAAAATCCATTCTAGCCAAACATCAAATATAAGAATTAAGGCATGGGTATTCTTTAAGTTTTGCTCAAAACAGCAAATGCAGAGAATGTGCCTAGCAATGCAGATTTCACATGCAAGTATAGATATAGCACATTATTTGGGAAATGTCACAGGATATGCATTTTGTGCAGAAATATTCTAGTATGACAGCCCCCACCACCCTTTCATCTTTCTAAAGAGTTATATACAGTTCCTTGAATCTAGTTCTGTCACCTCTATGTTACCTAGTTCATAATCCTGTACCAATCCATAAACCCCTTCCTGGGGTTTCCTTCTAATGACTAGCCTATAAGAGTTCAGATTGAACCATAAGAGCATCAACGCACCCCAAGTATCTCTAGGCACTAGTGTAGGTTTTTAAAAAAATGCCAAAACAAAACTGTCTCCTAAGTCTCAAGGGGTTCTTAAAAATCAATATTTAAATCTGGTTTCATGATACTAAAAAAAAAAAAAGAAAACAAAAGAAAACTAAATCAAAAAGCAAAAAAATAAACTCGACCCCTTGGATGGGGGGTGCTGGCTCATATCTCAGATTAACATTACCAAATGATCTGAGAACAAAGCATTCCGTTTAGAAAGCTGAAACATCTGGAGCAGATCTGAATTCATGACCTAAGACCGAGTAATCCAATACCTTATATATCCAGTGTGCTATTCAAATTTTAAAGTGCTTAATCATTATACTTCCATCCTTAGACATACTGCATGTGTGTGTGCGTGTGTGTATATATACAGATATATTATCATCATTATTTAACATCTGCTTTCCATGCTGGCATGGGTTAGACGGCTTGACTGGAACTGATAAGTCAGAAAGCTGCACCAGGTTCTAGCTGGATTTGGCATCGTTTCTACTGTGGCTGGACACCCTTCCTAATACCAATCACTTTGAGAGTGTAGCAGGTACTGTTTACGTGCCATTTTCATGACACTGGCGATGGCTGTGAATATGATTTCATTCGGCTTGACAAGTCTTCTCAAGCTCAGTATATCACGAAAGGTCTCGGTCACTTGTCATTGCCTCTGTGAGGCCTGATATTCGAAGATCGTGCTACTGGCAACAGCCACGGCTATGATTTCACTTGGCTTGTAATATGAAACTAGCTATTCAATCCCAGTTACATGAACCATAAAGAGATTTAATTAACGCATGAAAATATATCACAAATTGAAAAAATAAAGCTATTTGTTAGATCATAGACTTGATATGCACTTGAGAAACTTTGCATAATAATAATAATAATCTTTTCTGTTATAGGTACAAGGCCTGATATTTGGGAGGAAGGGGCTTGTTGATTATATCGAGTTCAGAGCTTTACTGAATTTATTTTTTTGACCCAGGAGGGATGAAAGTTAAAGTTGATTTCAGTGGAATTCAAAAATAGAATGTAAAGATGGACAAAATGCTGCCAAGCTTTTTGTCCAGTAGGCTAATGATTCAGCCAGTTCAGCACCTGAACAATAATAATAATAATACTTTCTAATTTTGACACAAGGCCAGCAGTTTTGAGGATGGGGGATTAGTCAATTACACTGACCCCAATACTTGAGTGATACTTTATTTTATCATTCCTGAAAGGATGAAAAGTAAAGTTGGCCTTAGTAGGATTTGCACTCACAACATAAAGGGCCACCTCACTGTCTTTAATAGTTCCAAATTTTGCTATAAGACCAGCAATTTCAGTGGGAAGGGTTAGTTGATAACACTGACCCTAGTACTTGATTTTATCAACCCCCCACTAAACGAGGAAAGATAAAGTTTGCCTTGGTGGTATTTGAACTCAGAACGTCAAGTGCTGGAAAAAATAATGCAAGGCATTGTTCTGACACTCTAGTGATTTTGCCAATCTATCAACCTAAAGCTAATAATAATTGTTTCTAACATAGGCACAAAACCTAAAATCTGAAGGGAAGGGGGTTAGTCAATCATATCAGCTCCAGGGAGCTGACTGGTACTTTATTGATCCTGAAAGGATGAAAGGCAAAAGTATTTTTGACAGGAGCTGAACTGAGTGTGTTAAGTGACTTAACCCTTTTGATATCAATCTGGCTGAAACTGGTTCTGGCTCTATAGTACAAATGTTTTGTTTTCATAAGTTTTGAATTAAATTCTTCCACCAAACTTTAGTCACAATTTATGTTCCTAACACTAGCTTAATGATAACTAAGTTATTTTATTAAATTCTTTTTTATAGTTAAAATAATTGAGAGAAACACAGAGCATCTCAAAAAAAATACGGTAATGAAAGGGTTAACTGAATACCACAAAATATTTTGTCTGATGATCAATACTCCCAACCCACCACAAACACCTTTGTCAATAGTATTGATATTACTTATTAGCTGACAACCCCCTCATATTTTGTGAGGAAGGGGCTAGGCATTTGGATTGAAGCATTCTGAATTAAGCCAAATATTATGGGCAAGTAACAAAGACAAAATAAACTGAAGAAAACATTTTTAAAAAGAAAAAAGATGCAAAGATCATATTTGAGTGTGTGAATATTAAGTGGATAGCAACCTACCTTATCTGGTTGTGAAACTGGTAAGAAGGACATTTTGTTGTCAATCCAATTCTCTTGTCTCGTAGTGCCTGCACCAGCAACACCGGGTACAACACAAATCCTGCTGCCTTCAGGACCATATCCACTAACACCTGGAGCATAGCCACCAGGAACTTGTACACTGGCACCAGGACCAAAAGTCCTGCCTTCAGAAACAACTCTGTTGTCAGTTGCATACAGTCTGCTGTCGGGCCCACATGGTTGATAGCTGGGGCTGTATATTTTACCGTTTGGACCATAGAATCTACCGTCAGGACCAAAATATGCACTGTCAGGACTATATGATTCTCCGTCAGGACCATACACCCTGCCATCTGGACTGTATACTTGTCCTTCTGGGCCATAACCTCTACCGTCTGGACCATACAGTCCACCATCAGGGCCATACAGTTTGCCCTCAGGACCATATATAGAGCCACCAGGGCCATGACCTTTGCCATCAGGGGAATAAAATCTTTCGTCAGGACTATACAAGGTGTCGTTGGGACCATACATTTTGCCATCTGGACTGTACAGTCGATTATCAGGACCAAATATCTTGCCGTCGGGACCGAATAGTCTGCCGTCAGGACCATAAACTAGAACATCAGGGCCATATGGCTTACCATTAGGACTATACACCCTACCATCTGGAGTATAAACACTGTTGTGGGGACCATAACCCTTGCCATCAGGACCATGCAATTTACCGCCAGGGCCGTACACCTTACCACCTGGACCATACACTTTGCCGTCAGGACCATAATTTCTTCCATTTGGACAACATACGACACCATCAGGGCCATAACCTTTGCCAGGAGAGGAATAAAATCTTTTGTCTGGACTGTACAGTTTACCATTGGGTCCCACCATTTTGCCATCAGGAGTGAACTCCCTACCACCAGGACCAAATACTTTGCCGTCTGGACCATAGAATCTACCATCGGGACCATAGTATCTACTGTCAGGACTGTATAATTCTTTGTCAGGACCATAAACCCTGCCGTCTGGACCATACACCTGTCCTTTGGGACCATATCCCTTGCCATCAGGGCCATGTGGTTTGCCATCAGGACCAAATATTCTACCATCAGGAGCAACTATTTTGCCACCAGGACCATAACCTTTGCCATCAGGAGCATAAAATCTTTTGTCTGGTTCGTACAGTTGTCCATTTGGACCATACAATCTGCCGTCAGGACTGTACGCTTCACCATTCGGACCATAGCCTTTGCCATGAGGGTCTGGAAGTCCAAAACCTTTCCCTTCTGGAGCTTTGTATCCTTTTCCTTCTGGAAGCCCACACACTCTGCCATCAGGAGTGTACAGTCGATTATCAGGGCCACATATCTGGCCATTGGGACCAAATAGTCTGCCATCAGGGCTGAAAACTTGACTATCTTGACTGTATGGCTTTCCATTAGGACCATACACCCTACCATCTGGGGTATAAACACTGTTGTTGGGGCCATAACCTTTGCCATCACGGCCATGCAGTTTACTGTCAGGGCCATACACCAAGCCATCTGGGCCATATACCTTGCCGTCAGGACCATAATTTTTGCCACTTGGACAACATACGACACCATCGGGACCATACCCTTTGCCGTCAGGGTTGTAAAACCTTTTGTCTGGACTGTATAGCCTATCATTGGGTCCCACTAGCTTGCCATCAGGTGTGAACAGTCTGCCTCCAGGACCAAATACTTTGCCATCAGGACCATAGAATCTACCATCGGGACCATAGTATCTACTGTCAGGACTGTATAATTCTTCGTCAGGACCATAAACCCTACCGTCTGGACCATACACCTGTCCTTTGGGACCATATCCCTTGCCATCAGGGCCATGTGATTTGCCATCAGGACCATATATTCTACCATCAGGAGCATATATTTTGCCACCAGGACCATAACCTTTGCCATCAGAAGCATAAAATCTTTTGTCTGGTTCGTACAGTTGTCCATTTGGACCATACAATCTGCCGTCAGGACTGTACGCTTCACCATTTGGACCATAGCCTTTGCCTTGGGGAGGATCTGGAAGGCCATACCCATTTCCTTCGGGAAGTGCAAAACCTTCTGTTCCTGGAGACCCACAAACACCACCATCTGGACTGTACAGTTTATCATCAGGGCCATATATCTTGCCGTCGGGACCAAATAGTCTGCCGTCAGGACCATAAACTAGAGCATCAGGGCTGTATGGTTTACCATTGGGACCATACACCCGACCATCCGGGCTATAAACACTGTTGTGGGGACCATACCCTTTACCATCACGGCCATGCAATTTACCGTCAGGGCCATACACTTGACTATTTGGACTACACACCTTGCCGTCAGGACCATAGTTTCTGCTGTCTGGACACCATACAGTGCCTTCAGGGCCATAACCTTTGCCATCAGAGTCATAAAATCTTTTGTCAGGACTGTATAACCCACCATTGGGTCCCACAACTTTGCCATCAGGGGTGAACTCCCTACCAGCAGGACCAAATACTTTGCCGTCTGGACCATAGAATCTACCATCAGGACCATAGTATCTACTGTCAGGACTGTATAATTCTCCGTCAGGACCATAAACCCTGCCGTCTGGACCGTACACCTCTCCTCTGGGACCATATCCCTTGCCGTCAGGGCCATGTGGTTTGCCATCAGGACCATATATTCTACCATCAGGAGCAAATATTTTGCGACCAGGGCCATAGCCTTTGCCATCAGGAGCATAAAATCTTCTGTCTGGTTCGTACAGTTGTCCATTTGGACCATACAATCTGCCGTCAGGACTGTATGCCACACCATTCGGACCATAACCTTTATCGAGAGGAGCTTCTGGAAGGCCGTAACCTTTTCCTTCTGGACACTTGCATGCATCAGTCAAGGGCACAGCACTGGGATAGAGTTCTCCATTGACACTAGGCTAGAAAAGAAGACACAAAATATATAATTGTAGTGTAATTTGTAAAATGAGATAACAAAAGAGCAAATACACAATATGTAGTCAGTCAAACAGAAACATCAGTCTCAACTATCAGATGAATTCATAAAAGATTACCTTCTTGTACTGGTTCTAATCAATATAAGAAAAGTGTAAAAAAAACAACAAAACGATATAGAAGACAAAGTGACTGATAAATTCAGATATGACTGATAACCAATGTTAACAACAAAAATACAATAATATATATACGGAACAAATTCAACATATATCCGTACAGAAACAGTACAAGATTTAAACACTGCATAAATATGTAAATAAATACATTGTGAATTTCAAATGTTCTTTTTCTTTATTAATGTATTTACATTTGTTAATGTTAATTAATTACATACACATAATATAATTTTGTGTGTGTATGTGATAATTTTGGTATGGCTTTATTTGGCTGGGTGCATTACATTGTACTACCAGCACCAGAGTGATTGTCTACTATGGCTAAAGTATCTCTCTGTACTGTGTCAGTTTATATTTAGAATTGCTGTTTTTCTCGCTGGATGCAAGTGGTATGGTTCGTGTCTTACCACAACACTACTTGAAGGTAAGGTGTTCGCAGTGCAGAAACGTGAGGAAAGATGTGTGCTTAGAGCAAGCTGAGGGATTTGTTTTTGGTTGGGTGGGTGAGCTTCTGGTAGATATGTGACTAGCATAGAGCACATGAATATCTAAAAGTGGGAGAAGAAGGCTCACAGTAGACTGTTGAGTGAAATAATGGCAATTGGCTGCTGCTGTGCGAAAGCCATAATTTGAGGCTGAGGTTACCTCAATAAAACCCAACCTGGAAATGTTATGTTGCCTAAACATGATGGAAGGGAAATTTAAGCAAATATTTTATAACCCTACATCCTCCTTTAGACATATTGAAAAGGGAAAACAAAACAAAATTAGCAGGTGACATCTGACAAAATAAAAAGCTTCAGATGACAGCATTAAATGGGAGAACCCTACAAAAATGGAAGCAAATAGTGTTATCTGGGCACAGCAGAGAAAAGGGTAATCTTCATAAACACTGCATAATCAAGACCTCTGTTTAAACACCAGAGATATTTGGGAAATGTAGACATTTTGAAAAGCATCTAGCATGTTATTGGGAAACACTACCTTCACTAGACTAAATGCTCCCCTAAATAAAAGGACATTTGAAAAACTGCTTTACATTAGGTTCTCTTCAACTTTGCTCTGCCATCTCTTCTCTCTTCATCTTTCCCAGTCAATTCAACCATATTTTTTCTTCCAGCACTCATTTTCCTATTTTGACACTTGCTATTATGTTCTCTCACTCTCCTATCAACTCTCCTTAATTTTGTGTAACATAGAATTATGTTCTTGATTTTCAGCATTATTTTTTTCTAGAGTCTCTTTAAGTTTACACATGAAATAGCCAAGCAAGAATAACTCACACTCAAGAGTTATTCATCTTAGCACAAGTGGAAGTTTTTAGATACAAATTTTTCAAAATATCTCTAAGCACATGGTGATATGTGGGTCTGAATATTCAGTATGAAACTCTTGTTTGGCCAGTATTTTAATTGTATCTATTTATAAATATAATTAATTACATTACCATATGGTTTTTGAGTTGAACACTATATTTTTGGATACCTTTAATATTTTTACCCAAACATAATTCTATATAATCTAGTATTTAAAAATCAAACATTTGGTAACAGAAACACTAAACCTGAAAAGAGAAAGTGTTGTTAGATATGAAAGAAGAATTGTCTGTTTCAGAAAATGATTACTTAACAAAAAAAAAAAAAAAAAAAAAAAAGGAAAGAAATAAAATCCCCCTCCCCTCTCAATAAACAAGAAAACATCGCTATCAGATTGGTACCATTTGATCTTGAGAAAAGTTTCTTGCATCTATCTATTTGTTGAACTGCTAAGTTACAGAACATAAACACGGACATACACACTGTTTGGTACAGTTTCTATCCATTAAAATTAGCTCAAAAGGTATTGGTTGATGTGAAGTACTGGTACAAGGTGCCACATGGTTGCACATCAAGCTTAATCACACAGCCATGCCTGCAGCTTTATACATTATATATATATATATACTCTTTTACTGGTTTCAGTCATTGGACTGTAGCCATACTGGGTACAGCTGCACAACCTTAAATGGTTTTGGTAATTATATTGACTCAGTACATATTTTATCAATATCTCTTTACTGAACTGCTGATTTACAGGACATAAACAAATTAATACCAGACGTCAAGTGGTCTTGAACTTGAGCATAATTTTATTGAGTTGAATGCTTGTATGCAGGCAGTCAAACACATATACCCACAAAACCAAGCATTACACAATAAGCTCATGAATATACGTTAGCTTTAGATCAGACCTAACCCACAAGATTTATAATTAAAGTGATTCCAGCTGTGCCCATTTTTTTTCAGACAGTGTATCCTTAACTATATTATGATCCCATGCACCTTTTTCTTTTTCAAATATGACAGAATGTGATTTAAGAAATTCAGCCATAATTTCTAGCACAACAAAAGACCTAAAAGCTCCCGGTTATGTAATTTCACTGCAGCAGAAAGTGTTCTACGCATGAAACAAAAAATATGCAATAATTACACTTGGGCCCTTCAGAATTATATTAGTGACCCTAATTTTAAAATAGAGGTTAAAATGAAAAATTCAGTATGTAAGAGAAACAGCATTGGAAAAGATTTGACAAATGCTGGATTTTATTTATTTAAAAATTTTTTTATCTAGTGATCTGTTTTCACAATTTGATGCAATTCAAGTGCCATAGAGTCAATAGACATCTATGTGGTACAGCTAAAACATGAATACGTT